>NW_017257481.1:340623-435747 GCF_001594055.1 Mycetomoellerius zeteki
GGAAATTTACTGGAAATTGTAAATTTCCAATCATATTTAGGTAATTTTCCAGTCATGAACATGTAATTTCCATGTAAAATTACATGCATTTTTTTCAGTATATCCCCAGAAGAAAACATAAAAGCAATATAAAAAAATTTTTCTTCAAAGAAAACAGCTAATAAAAGATGGAACGATGTATAATTGTACAAGTGACAATATTTTTCATATCATGTACCAGATGAAGCTCTTTAATTATTTCCTCCACTTAAATTTTCTATTGTGAAAATTTGAGCATAAACTCAACGTCGAAGAATTCATCGGCAGGCGATCGTAAAGGAACACCCTCTATATACGCATACTCATACGTATGCGCGACGTGTAACATCTATGAAGTCCGCGAGCGGTGGACACCGCGGGCATCAGGTCTAAGAAGGAGCGGATATAGTTGGACTCACTATAGCAACGACGTTACGTGAGTAAGATGATTCGAAACAAGGTTATTGGCTCTGCGAGTGCAGCTGCCGCCTGCTGCCGCTCGCTGCCTCTGTTGCTGCGGCTGTTGAGTGCGGTTTTCTTCTTCTTTTCTCAGTTCCTTTTGCTTCACCTATCTGCCCATCCCGTCTCCTAGTTTTATCGGCCACTGAAATGCCTATGACGCTTCGTTGCTGCTAGTATCGATGTCCTGAGATTACATTCCAAATCAATAAAAAAGTAAAGTGTATCTCTAGACGACACATTTAAAAAATCAAGAAAAACTACGACTTCTTTCAGATATCTCTTTAACATCTTTTGAACGTTTGTTGGTATTCGAGAGCCATCCAGTAATTAATTTGATAATATTAAAACCGAAAGACAAAGGTTAATTTATGTCCATTTTTATCACTATAAATTAATTTTTAATCCCGGTTTAATTTGACTCCTATCTTTCTCTAATTCTTAGAACTAGAAAAAGATAAAAAATAAACTGATTGTGAGATTAAAGTTAAACTACATTGGTGGAAACGGGCATTAGTAAATTAAAAATTAAATGCTATTAAAAGTTAAAAACTTTCAACAAATAATATTACGTACCTATTTAAGAATTTTCAATAAGAAGTCTAGTTACTTTGAATTTGAGATTAAGTTAAAAAAATATTATGTGTATGTTTTTTAAAGTATATTATTTCTAGTAAGAGGATCAAAATTAAAATGAAAGGACGTGTGGATCGGCAAATATCGTTGAGGAACCAATACCGCCTTGAGAAATATCGTCCATGCTGGCAGGGACTGTACCCGAAGTTTGCGGGCCCGCCGAAGTGAGGTGTGTACCTACCTGCCAGGTAGGTACTCCTTCTTTCTTTCTTTCTCTCTCCTGCTAGCCGTGGTAGGTCACTGTATGCTCGCTTGAGCAGGACGTCGTCGAACGTTGGTGTTTCGAGAGCAGAAGTATTCGAAGGAGCATCGTCCAACGACGAGCGGGCAGCCAACCGGCCGGCGCGCCAAGGGACAAAGAGCGGCCGCCGGCCCAAAAGAATAAATAAATAAAGCAGAGAGAAAGAGAAAGGAAGAGAGGAAATAAGAAAAAGCGAGAGGTAGAACGCTCAGCGAAGGAGGAAACGAAGAGAAGGGAGCAGATTGAAAGAAGGAGAATGTGCTGCAATGGAGGAGGTGGAGGGAAATAAAGTGGTAACCGGCCCAAGTGGCCGCCATCAGTGCCAAGGACACCGACCGAAATCCAAGGGTACCGCCAAGGCCAAGGAGGGCCCGACCTACGCCATCGCGAATTCGCTTGACTCCTCTCTTTCTCCATGGCGGCGTGATTATTCAGGGGCGTGAGTAAAATAAGAACTGTCGTTCGGTGTTCATTCAAAGAACGTCGAGAGCAAATTTATCGAAACTCAAGGGCACATGCAAAATTCAATACACACGTTGAAACAATAAATTAATATGTATATGTGTATATATTATTGCAAAAAATATCAATAATTATTAGATATTTTGATTAAAAAATCCGCAAGGTTATATACAAAATATGTATTTAATTATACAAATTATATATATTAATTATATATATCACATCAAAAGGCTCTATATAAAATTAAAATAATAAAATTTTGATGTCTTAGTGTCTTTAGAAATGGTTTAGTATAATTTTTTAAAATCCTTATTTTGAAAATAGAATTATAAAATAAAATAAACTTGACGGAGAGAAGTTTCAATGATTATTGATTATTAAACATAAGTAGTGAAAATTAGCTGATATTACTATATGTATTACTGGCACAGTTTGAAAACACATGCACTTAAAAATTTATAGTTGCAATAAATTTATTATACTAACACAGGCGAAATATTTCCTTAGGAGTATTGCGAAAAGTACCTATATAGGATGTAAATAGCTTTAACAACCTATTAGTTACATGCACTTCATAAGGCTATTTTTTGCTCATTACCTTTTTCTATGTAAGATATAGGTAACCTTTATAAAGGTTTTTGAAATTAACGAAAAAACAAAGAAGCGGTTTATTTACTTTTACTATGTATTTTATATCACAAAGCTCTTCGATTTACGCAAATTGTTTAAAGCGATACTATTCATGTTTTTTTTTTTTTCCAAAGCGGATAAAAATTGAAAATTCAACTCGAGCGTCACATTTTTAATAGACACGATATTGCGCGCTACTAGTTCCCTGTACGAAGGATTATCAACGCCAGAGCAACTTATTAGGATCATTAAAAACAACGAAATCGATAATAACACGTTTCGAGTTTCGAATAGACATCTGAATAGACGACTGCAACAATGAGAGTTGCATCAAAGGAAAAATCTGGAAGCCGGACAGAAGAATAAGAGAGAGCAGTTGATGTGCTAGAGTGTCACAAAACCATCACAAGCGCGCGCGACTAGGTTTACTTCTCTGGCCCTCACGACCTGACCTATTCCCTTCCTATCTTTCCCCGCTACCTTCGACTATGCAGCGCTGGTCTCCCTCTGTCTCTCTATTTTTTTATCCCCCAGAAGGATGAACCTTCAGCGGGGTGGAGTCACCCACGCCCACACAGGCCGAGCCGGTAGGCCTACCCCAACGTAACTCGCGGTGCGTATATCTACCCTTTAGGCCGACAGCCACCCCCGATCCAAGCGACGTATAGGGGGCGTGTACGTGCCCCCTGCGTGCGGCGACCTGACTGTGGCCAGGTCTGCCAGTCTTGACGGTCTGTCAGGTTGCACGTGTACGTTTCAACAGAGATAGAGAGAGATGAGGAATAGAACGAAAGGTGGCATGTATTTTGATGCTGAGAACGGAAAACTACCGATGAATCCGGCGATGAATGAGAGAATGGGCAGCAAAAGGCTGACCCTGCTGGCATGCTAATTAAAAAATCCACGTCTCATGGAAATGCGTGCGCTTTTCGACGTGCTCCAGATCTGCCGAGGGTCGAAAGGTGGCTGGGCACGTGTCGAGAAATATCGAATAACGAAGGGCTCTTTACTCTGATATTATAATCGCGTAGGAAATTTCCTTAATATCAATATTATTGCATATAAAACACAAGAAAAATGCACGCAATTAAAATTAAAGTGACGCATCAGCTTGATAAAACATTTCGGTCGATTGAAATTATCGAAACTGATCGTCAGGAATTCACCAATCATGAGGAAATTAAAAAAAAAATAGCTGTTTTATTAGAATCTCTCTCTCTCTCTCTCTCTCTCTCTCTCTCTCTCTCATATATATATATATAACTCTGATCTATTTTATACTGATATAGTTCTTAATACTATTTTTTAAAAATATAATTTCTTTAATATATAGTTTCATTACTTTAACATAATTCCTATATGAGACAATTCTGAGATTTTATAATACGTCTTGTAAATTTTGTTATGAACGGAAATTCTCAAGTATTCCGATGTTTATCGTAATATCGCTATTGCAATGGATGCTCAAACTTTATTTAAATCTCGATTCTCGATACAGAGTTTACATCAAATAAATTTTATTTCTTATATATCCAATGTATCAAAACGGTCGAGTGCATCGGCATTCTATGAACGATTCAGATTTCCTCTCCACGAATCGAGAAAGAATATTGTAGATACCTGCTTCTATCTCTTTATTGTACATGCGAAGTCTTAGTACGAAAAATAAAAGCTTTAGAAAAAGCTTGTGGTTTAATTCTCTAAGGACGTTGCCAATACCTGTAATCTTGCAAGATATTACGTGTGCACGGATAAAGTTTAGTTTTAAGTGATGCGGTTACATTTTACTGGGTACTAGACGCTATCGGACAAAAAGTCAGTTGGCATCGCCGTCAATTTAACAGACATAAAGCAAGAAATGATTATTCTCCTCTTGACGATAATTTCGCGATTCGCGTTTAAGACGTCAAATGGGGAAAAACGGCAACGATCAAATGCTAATCATTTGTTCAAACGAGATGTGCATCCGCGAGAGCACGGAAGATATTTAGTATCGTCAAACATTAATAACAACGTGTAACGATATCGGTGACATTAATAATTCACCCGTGCCGTTCTCGGGTCCTTCATCGCAATGAATTATGCTCGCGCTTCTCATAAGCGGCAAACGAGAGCAAACTCCGATCAGTCTTTTGCACCTGATACCGTTTTATCTTCCGATAAAAAAAGCCGATGCTGGATCGCGATCGTCGATCGCACAGGCTCGCCGCACGCCGCAGCACGCTGCGTTCTCGCTCGTCTGATATCTCAATCCCCGTACGGGAGATTCGATATCTCTATTTACGTATAAATATTAATAAACGTCTGGCGCGCGCCGTCCTAACGCTCATACATACGGCGTGATCGCGCGCTCTTAGTGTCTACTTCGCTACCAAAGATCGATCTTTATGGAATACCACGAATGTCCAGCACTATGAAGTTACATCGGGTGTTTTTCTTTATCGCATTTCCTATTGCGTGATTCACTTCGTTCGAAACGAAAATGCTCTTAATCAAAATTAACTTGAAGTTAATTGTAGCTTATAATTTAAGTACTACATTGTAAATCCAAGTGTGTAAAAAGTGACTTCAACATATGAGTGTGATTATATAATTTCCCGTGTAAAAATAATACATTATACTGTATACAAAATAAATTCAAACACTTAAGTGTGTAGTATATAGTGAAGTATATATTGAAGTCATTTTTTACACACTTGGATTTGCAATGTAGGTTCGTCCCAAAATGGATCTTGACTTTAGAACCTAAAATAAGAATTATATTCGCTCAATTATTTCAAATGTTAATAATGCCCCAGTTAATTTTTAATACCTATTTTTTATTACTTATATTGACCAATATCATTATACCAATATTAATTCCTTAGAAAGATAAAATTAATGACCTTCTTTTTAAAATAGTTATCCTTACATTGTGCACTTCGTCACGACTTGTCTTGTTCCTCTCCATTATGAACGGAAGAGCATGGATGTAGTATGCGTGGAACAGGTGCCAACCGGTTCGAGAAAGCTTCGCCCTGCCAATAAGCGCGCTCACCCTTCTTTCCGCGAGACAGGTGGACCGACTGGTGCATCCTGTATTCGAGACAGAGTCTCGCGACGCACCGTACAATTTCAGGGAAACGCGAGGTGAAATTATGCTACGTCTCTTAATCAACTGGCTTCGCAGTGACGCATTCAAGTTTTCCTCACCATTAAATGAAACAGATAAATATCGCTTCTCTATTTATAATCGATTCTACAGTTACAAAGAAAGAACGATTTTGCTAAAGTATCTAAAAATTTAGCTTAATACACGTTTGAAAATAATTTAACCATTAAAATAAACCATTAAAACCATTAAAATAATTATTTACAAAAAATAATTAGGAATCACAAGTATGATGAGTAATATTGCAAAAAGTTTTAACATTTTAGTAACCAATTTGAGTGTTTTACGTAATTATTTTGATAGTTCAACAAAATTATTTTTAGATTTCCTTCTAGCTAAATTTTTAAATACTTCAGCAAAACCAACCTTTCCGTGTATACATACTCTTGAAATCTAGATGTAACTATTATTCCGATAGATCTGTCAACAGGGCTGGGCATGTATTTGAAATACTTTTATTTGAAAAACAGTATTGGTAAGACAAATATATTTTGTATCTTGTGTTTGTTCGGAATACATGAAAATATTTTGTATTTTGTATTTCATAGGAACATATAAAAGTGTTTTGTATTTTGTATTTCGATATTAATAACAAAAGATTTAAAGTATTTTATATTTTGTATTTCAAATACTAACATTAACGATCAACCTTATTATTTCAATTATAAAGTACAAAAATCTTTCAACCTTTCGATTTTAAATACAAAAATACGTAATACTTTGATGTGATCCGCTGAAATAAAAAATACAAAATACGCTTGTATTGCAAATAGTGTGTTTTAAATAAAAGTATTTTAAATACGTGCTCAGCCCTGTCAATAAGTAATCTTAAATTGCCCTCAACAATCAAGGTAAAAGGTTATTTATTGACTCATTCACGTACTATCTGTAATCTCTCATGAAACGAGAGAGAGAGAGAGAGAGAGAGAGAGAGAGAGAGAGAGAGTATTGTAAATTCTTATATTATTATTAAAATAAATGAAATTTTGCCGTTTAACAAGCAGAGACTGAAAACGAACAGAGTATTCTTGTTTATTTATTTACGCTCAAGCTACATAATTAACGTGAAAATGCTTACTTACACGATAATGTTCGCGAAACGTTTTATCGTCATCGGTAATGAGCTTCGTTAAGTATTGAGCATATTTGTAAATAACGATCAAATATCAAAACCATACAAGCGGAATTCCCCATAATTCGATTTACATTTGTTATGCGTTCCGTTTCCCGACCCGTGTATTTGTACACGCATATATGTCCGGCACGTACACAGTGCTCCAACGATGATTGGTATCATCCAAAAATGATTGCTCGTGAAAACTTGGTGCTCCCAGACGAACGAAAATCAAAATTGTGTATCAATTGCGCCCATAATTGAATTAAAAACTAATTACTTGCTAAACGATGCATTTGCACCTGATACTCGGTAGACCGGTAATATCGATCGTCAGAGAATAATTATCTGTCACAATGAAGTATCCAAGTCACCGAACACCGAAATCGTGTAATCGTCAATCGTCACAACTATATTCCACCTTAAATAATTTCTCGAGCCTAATAAGGTTGAAATTAATCGAGTATGCTAAAAGTTCTAAACAATTATATTGCTATTAACGTGAAATATCAATTAACAAGCATGAGGAAATGTAATTTATATTAAATGTTACAAGCGTTCATGTTATAGCTTTAACAATTTCCTACACTAAAATTGTTTTTTTTTCTCAATTGAATTTCGCGACTGTTTGTTTCACATTGTAGTCATCATTATACATTTATAACGTGTATTTACAGTCCACAACACCTATGTAAACTGTAATGTGAAAATCATTAGAATTTAAGTAAGAACCTAAGCAATAAAGTTTTCAAATATTTCTGATTGTAATAGATGAATTTTAAACATAATTTAATGGTTTTAAAATATGTTGTCGTATGCACAAAAGAAATTCAATCGCCTCAAAATGGACTAGGAAAAGGGCAATGTAACTTTATCCTTTATCGCTGTCATGAAGGCAGGCGACATTGATACACCTACGTTAAAATATTTATAAGATGTATCACATCACGCTTTAGACATTTCTGATCTAAAGTAAAGAAATGAAAAAATAAATTCATGAGAAAAATGCAACGAATATTACTCGCGGTGTGACATACACGCTACAGACGGTTCTACTCTCTTGTTTATTATTAATTAAATATGAAATAATTAGTATAATAAAAATATTCTCATAACTCATTTCTAAACTAAAAAATTTTTTAATTAGCATTATACTATAACAAGTTCTATAATATAGAATAATAGATAATTTAATATATTGAAATAATTAAGAAATTTTTTCGCCGACTGTCGGATTATAACGCAAAAGATCAGATAATTCGAGAATTCTGTAGAAGAAATTTTTAGGAACTACTCGCAAGTACAGCGTATGTTTCGCAACGCGTATACCTGCGCTGGCCATCGCGATGATGACGGTTCCTCGAGTGGCCCATGGACGGAGGAAGGTTGGCACGGTGCAATTTTCGCGCAGCGTAAACGGGTCTCTCACGTAACACATGCTCTGCACGCACACGTGCCATCCTTTCCCCGCGGACTACTCGATTTTTCCTTCTTCGTGCATCCATCCTATCCTTTTCTCACTCCTGTGATTCCTTACCCTTCCCCGTATCCTGTGAACGTGCGAGAGAAATCGTCGTTGGTGTGACAATCGCACGTACAACGAGGACGCAGAGCGATGCACCGATTGGCAGAGAAAGATGCGAGCGGCGTGCACGCGGACTTGCGCGACGAGGACGGAGTAAGCCGTTATTTTTATAGCGTTACGGTAGGTTAGAGCCGCGTTCGACCAACCAACGTACCATGCCCAACCTAACCCGGGTTAGTCGGGACTCTATCTGTCTCTCCTCCCTTCATCATCGTCCCTCTCTCTTTCTCTCCCCCTCGTACTATCGTCCCTTCGTCTTCTCCTTCTCTCTCTTTCTTCTTTCAAAGCACGCTGCACATTCCTCTCTCTTCCGCTTGCGAGGGCTCCGCGCGCATTTATAATGCACGCAAAATTTCATGCAGAGGCGCTTCGCCTGGCTTCCAATCCTTTGATAACACGCTGTTTGCGTGCGCCCGCGCGCGCGAGCGTACACATAGGCGTGCATAACGCGCGCTATGTACGCGCGACCGCGTGTGTACACGCCAGTCCGGTAGCTCGGTGTGCGCGACTATATTTAAAAGCGCCCGAGAGAGCACCCGCTGTTGCCCTTCTCGTTCTCTCCCTCTGCGCACCCCCGCGTCCAGCATCCTCTCTCTCACCGGCCGCCTACCTCCGCTCCAGCCCTTTGCTTCCACTCTTTAACTCTTTCGCCCTTCCTTACGCTCTCTTTCGTTCTCTCTCTCACACACACACACACACACACACTCTCTCTCTTTCTGTCTCTCTCCCTCTCTCCTCCCCTCCCTCCCTCTCTCTATCTCTCTATCTCTCGCGGGATGGGCAGCGCGCGACAACTTCCGGTGGCCGGGCAGCACGCTTCCACGATCGAGATGCGTCTCTCTCTCGTCGAGTGGTTTCTCGAAAAAATATCCCTCTCGTGGCAGGCCTCGACACATGCACACATTACGATACGTAACACACACGCGCGCGCGCACACACACATATACACATGTGTGAACACAGTATGAACCGCGGGCCGCCTCTTTTTTTTCTCTCGCTCTCTCGCTCTCACGTCGCCGATCGCTGCGCGCACCACCTCCTTTTTGCGGTGCGCTCGCACGCACGCGCACACAGGGAGGGCTCGTTGCTTTTTTTCCGCGGCTTTTTGCAGTCTTTTTATAGGCAATGAGCGAGTGGTTAGATGAACTCCGCGCGATAAGCAGGGCGTGGGTAAATTCGAATCACCGCGCTACTAGCTGCCTGGATGGGCTTGCGTTGCACCGCGATGAGCCGGCGTGAATCGGTTTGGGGTATGCTTTCGACCATCTCCAGAAATGTTCTTAACGAGAATGATTACAGCAACAACTTTTTTCATTTAATTACATAGGTACGGTTAACTTGAAGATAAAAATCAGTCTCATTTTTTAATGAATAATACCTCTTTTTTTTAATTAACTAGACCGTAAAATATTTTCAGAGCACATACAACGAGAAGAATGAAATTATCTGGTTTATTCTATCATATATACTTTGCGTTTAAAGTATTATAAATGTGCTAGATAATCACAAGATTTGAAAGATTTAGGCTCCGTTTCATAACTCACGGTTAACGCTTAAGGGAATGCTGTTAAAAGAATGTTAAAAAGTTTTTTAACTTTTTTCGATTTTAGTACAAGGTCCACTGCACCACCTCCTAATTTTGTGTCTACTTTAATCCTATACAAGGATTTTTTATTCCGTTCAGTCAATTCGAAGATTTTTATACGACTGTAATGTAATAATTTGGTCACTCCAGCATCCCCTTAACCGAGGTTCAACTTATTTCTCATCTCTTTCCAATTCGAGCATTAGAAAGAGATGAAGAATAAGATTAAACCTCGATTAAGAGTCAACCATGAGTTGTGAAACTGGGCTATAGCTATATAAATGTAGTCTTCATTTTTTCATTTCTTTTAAAGTTTACCAAGTTACAATAAGAAAGAAATTTAAATTGCCATAAATCGTTAATGGGATTTAGTACTCTTCCCTGCAGTGTAGATCCTTTAATGTATAGAATTTGCTTGTGATAACGGTGCAAAATTTTATATTTACACTATACTGGCTCTCTCTCTCTCTCTCTCTCTCTCTCTATATATATATATATATATATACATTCTAGTTAATTAATTAAGGTTATATTTTATCACACTTTTGACAGAGTACATCTTTCCAAGCCACACCTTTCGCTCGAGATGGAATTTCTGTGTTCGATCCTCCTATCTTAGACAGTGGCAAATAATTAATAGCCATTAGTCTTCCAAGCAGCCATAAATACAAATCTTATTACGAATCTCCCGATGCGTACAGAGATATTAATGAGACCATGAAACCTCCGTTCCCGCTGCGTTTTATCAAAACGTTCCGCGCCACGGCGTACGTAATCCGCGAGAGTTGAATCGTACGTGGCACGTGTCCGCAGTTGTTCTCTGGCAATTCCGATCTCACTCTTCCTCTCGGTACATCTCTCTTTCACTCTCGCTCCGTTGCATCGCTGTGCCTCCCACACCCACCCAGTAGCTCATCTTCCTGTGCTCTCTCGCCTCTCTCTTTCTCTCTCCTCGACCATTGATTGACAAACGTTTATTTTGCGTTACGCGCCCGACGATCGATGAAACCCCATCGCTGCCGAAATAGAAACGTATATACATATCGGAAATGGCAAATTAATCCCGCACGTGCGGCGCATGGATTTCGATACTGCCAATGAACCGGACGCGTAAAAAACGGGCCAGCTTTCCGCCGGATTAAAACTGCATCGACGCGTTAAACACAGGCCACGAAGTTTGTAAACGGTAAAAAAAAAACCAGCTGTACGTTATACGCGACATAAAAATTGTACGTTGTTCATACGATTGATTTACTTCCTGTTAATACATTTATAACAGAAAAACGAACATAAATGTCATCTATTCCCAAAGCGCATTTAAATCTCGTTCCAGCATAAACCAGATACTGTAAAAAAAAGTACCTATTGTCAAAATATCCACTTTCGACACTTCAATCTCTTTCATCATTTACTAAGTCTAGAGAAGCGTCTTACCGGAGTATCCCGAGGCGCGGCATTGACACTGCAACAAGGCCGCGTTTCTCGACACGCTAATACATTGCAGAATCCGCGCGACGAGCTGCCACCGTCGCTGTCGGTGAGTTAATTAAGCGCAGGCTCGTCTTAATGCAATTACCAGTATAACGACTTTTAATTATTTGCATACCGTCGTAACTCTGGATACTGAAATTTCGCGCGTTTTCGGCGATGAGAAAGACTCTTCCTCTTTGTTGTGAGAATGAGGGAGTGAGTGAGTGAGTGAGTGAGTGAGTGAGAGAGAGAATATCATCTACGGGATGTCGGCAACAGGGCGACTCTGCCGACTCGCCTAAATTGCTCATTTCTCAATTATTCATTGCTGTTTCTCAACCCCCTTATCAAACATTCTTCTGGACTGCGCTCGGCGATACTTTTCACACCACCGACACCGTTTCCGTCAGCGTCCTTCCCCCTCCATCCTCGATCGCCACTCATTCAAGCTCGGCAGCAGCTTCCCCATCCTCCATCTCCTTCCCTTCTTCTCCTCCTCCTCCCCTTCTCTCGTTTATTTCCCTCATTCGCCCGGAATTGAAGTATATCACCTACACCCACAACGGCCTACCTCTATTATGCAACGGCCTCGACAACGACGGCCACGACTACGACGGTGACGACGACGACGACGACGAGAGGAACCTCAATGCAAAACGCTCGCCGACATTTAATTCAGTTCAGTTCAGCAGCGCGGTATTTCGCGCGGTAGCGGTGGCGACTCGCGTCGTGAGTCGTGATGTTCCATTAAAACCCGAGACAATAACCTGACAGGTCTGATCGGCACGTCTCCAGCTTCTCTCAGGCTTCGTACACACACTATGCGGCAACTGCTCTCCGCTGCTATAACAGAAGAGCGGAGGCTGCCGCTGTCTACCGAGAAACTGACTTCCGGCCTCCGACCGCCATCGACTCTCACGGATTAAGAGATCGGGGAGAGAGACAGAGAGGGAACGAGAGAAAGGCAGAGAAAGAGAGATGGCCGAGTGTCGAGCAAAACGTTTAGTTTAGTTTCGACCGTGTCGCTCAATGCCGCGCGCGTTTTGTCGTACGTTTGTCGACCGGTTTTGTTCTACGGACGACCACGAACCAGGTCAGCGATTTCGAACGAGCGCGAACCTTTTGACGGAGGAAACGAACCAATTAACCCTTTGAGAACGAACGTCGCGAATTCGCTGGAGAACTGGTAGAACTGACCTCGGTTTTGATGACCATATAAAGAATATGCTTTTATCGACTATATCGCGATGAATAATACACTGGCGTATAAGTTCGCCACATTTAGCACATTTATGTCCGTAGACATTGTGGTTAATTCTGTGACTATACTTAAAACACAAATTAACCTTTTAAAGAATTTGATTGTTTTATATAATTTTGTTGAAAATTTTTAATCTTTTGTTCACTCATTGATTTTACAAACAGGTTGAAATATAATTTGAGGAAATGTAATTAATATGATTTTTTACTGATTTTTTAAACATTATTAATATCTATATCAATTAGTATAGTAATGCATTTAGAATAAATATAAATTAAACCTACCAAAGTATTAAACAAGAATGTTTGTAATAATTATATAAAAGCTTCCTCAGTTTTATATATTTTTTTAAAGAGACTTTAGAGTATCTCTTTATTAAAAATTTCATCTCTTTTGCTATCTTTCTTTCAATTTTCTTTTTCAATAAGAAAAACATAGTTTAAGAAAAACACATAATTTTTACATTAATGCGGTGCTAGCTACAGTACGTGCGCGCGACTGAATTAAATATAGTACTTATTAATCGTATTTAAAAATTCTAACGTCCACATTTAAGTTCTGGTCCATGCCTCGGAGCATGCTATGAAATTGCAAGGGTGCTGCTTGGACTTTCGTGTGCGACGCAAATTAATTTTCAAGTGGCGCTCAGAATACCAGAGTACGGGTGAAGTGCAAATCCTGTGGAGAGGAGAATCTGCGTATTAGCCACGAACGCGATCAACAATTTCAACAATTCTTGATAAACTTATGGTATTCTTATGGTCTCTTTCGTTATTAAGATGACATTTTTTAGGATTCCATTTCTCCTTCTATCATAGAATATTGTGACATTAATATAGTATTAATTGTCTAATCACACACATATAATATCAATTGCAAAAAAACTTGGTCTTTGCGACTTATTCATTCGATTTGGTCAATCCAGAATTCTTCGTATCCGTGCAAAGATAATCGGAATACGCAGCGATGAGAAGCACAAAATGTATAGCTCTTTGCGAGTGAGAATGGACGATATATATCATTCCGATATTTCGATCTCGAGAATCGTCCGTCTCTTCCAGAAATAACTCGAGCTCGAGAGACCTTTGTCACAGTCGCAGATAACGATTGGCGATATCTCAGCCGATCGACGATAGCTGCGTATCGCAATGGCGCAAGGATCACGAGAAAGAAATGCGTCGAGCGTGAAATGGAAGTCCTCTCGAATCTCGATTTCGATTTTAGATGACCCATTCAAACGAACGGAGCGGTAAGTATAGCTTCTTAAAAGCGACAAATTTCAACGTTTGAGAGACTTCCAGAAATTAACGAGACAAATGGCTGGAACAATTTCGAAAAACGAATATTTAAAGATAAAATGATATTTCGTTACAAGCAAAATTAGGTAGGTAGTTAATTACCCAATGAGTTTGTAATCATTCGATATAGATTCTGCATCCTAAATTGTAATAACATATTTCCAATAATTAATATTTAATGACAATTTGCTGCCGGTAATTTATTATTTATCGTTACAAGTTGGCCTCGCTAACATTACGCCTTTTTGTATCGATCTTGCGGGTATTGTTGTACAGTCAAAATACATACATATTAATATAATCGATACAATTTCCTAGAGCGTGTAGTTAATGAGTTTTCAGAAAATTTAATAAGAAGATTATTAATTGCTACCGACATATATCTGTTTAATCAAAGAATGAACAACAACAAAATATACAAATTTCTATATAACTAAAAAAAACAGATCATGATTCATCTTTAATTAATATATCAGTAAAATTGTTTTAAGTGATCTCTCACACAAATTGATATTTTATTTCACACATATTTTTCTTGAAATAATCTTAATTAAGAAGCCACTTGTTTATTTCATAATCCCAACAAGTGAGTAAATTTTATATGAATTTTTTATAATAAGAATGCAAGGTTTCAACGCTACCGAAGCGCGCAGGCACGAGCCTCATGGGAAGAACAAAGAAAATTCAGGACCGGGAGCGTGATGATATCTCACGCATGTGGGTCACGGACCCTCCGCAGCAATCTTATGGCTCGTCCTCTTTCTCATCGTAATCTTTGCTCTCCCACGAGGGTGCGTCGTAGGAACCGCGACGCTTCAAGTTTTCCTTCCCCGACGAAATAATTCTCTGGAAAATTAATGTCCACGAGCACGCGGTTGTAACGCAACGCGTATGCGTCGCGCTTGATAAATAGGAAGGACGAGCGGTAGATCGGCGCGCGACTACAAGAAGAGAAAAACGAAACGTTCCAGGGTGCAGTGCAGCGTGGCGATGTAACAAGGGGGGAAGGAAAGGGAGGCAACGCGGAACACCGCGGGAGAAGAAGACGCGGGGGCGAGAAAGTAAGAGCGAAATGGAGACAGGAAGCGTGCGAAGAGGCGGCAGAGACACAGGTGGAGGAAGCGGCGGGAGAAGAACCGAGAGGTGACACGCGGAGAGGGCACGCGTGGAAGAGAGGACAGTGCGAGAGAGAAGGAGAGAGAGAATGCGAGGGTGACGACGGACACGGGAGGGACACGAGGGTTGCCAAAGGGTGAGGGAAAACGGTAGAGTGAGAACGAGAAGAGAGATAGAGAGAGAGAGAGAGAGAGAGAGAGAGAGAGAGAGAGAGAAAGAGCAGGACTGAAACGAGGAGACAACGGGGGCCGCACGGCGTTATAAGATCGATAGCTGATGTGATACCAACCCAACCCAAGCCGACCCAACTGAACCCAGTACGACCCGCGGTTCGTTCACCCCCGCGGCGTATTCGCGCCATTATCTGTTCCAAATGTCGTCGATGGTAGCGGTGGCGACGACGGCGGCATTGCTCCGCTTCGCATCGCGAAACTGTGCGCCGAGGCGCATTCACCTTCCCTCGCCCAAACCGGCCGGCCGGCGACGCACCCTCTGTCTCTCAAACACCCCACCAAGCAGAGGGGGTTGGAAAGAGAAGGAGGAGAAGGAGAAGCAGGAGGAAAGGGTGATTTTCCCTTGGTACTTCTCGCGAGGCGGTGCAAACCGACTGAGTGAACGTGAGATAGCTCCTTCGGTTTCTTCGTCCTTCTCTTCTTCCTTCACCCAATTCCCTTTCTCCAACCCTCGTATCTTCTCCCTCGTTTTTAAGGTTATGCGTTCGCCGGGCATTACGGCGTTCTACTGCTCGAATACGTCGTTTTACGAATCCTCGATCCTATCGTTGCGTTTCCCCTTTTCACGACTCTCTTCGCGTTCAACCACTGCCACTAACAACATTGTACGATTTCTGCCTCGCTTCATCTCTATGTAAATCGTAAATGCTTCATCTTCGTTTTAAGAATTCAAGTTCAATGTAGCCCTATCGAAGAATTCTAACAAAAGATTGATAGGACTTTCAAATTAAAAAAACAATAGTTCGAAAGAAGGACTAATATGAAAGTCAAAGAGACGCGGTTCTCGACGATTTACATAGTTTATTAAAAATTCATAATTTGTACGTTTCAGTTCAATATCGAATTATCTCCGGTAGCCTTACAATATATTTAAAAAATGCCTCGCATTCTTCATCGCACATAATAAGAATGAACCTAGAGCATCAAGTTGAATAAGTAAGTCACAGCCGGTTTAGTAAGTCAAATGAACTATGGACTGTTATTAAGTCTGTCTATTAAGTTTATATCTACCAATGTAGATTAATTTTAATCTCGGTTTAACTTACCTTTTATTTTTTTCTCTAGTCCTATCAATTAAAAAAGATAAAGTAAATTAAACCGAAATTGAAATTAATCTATGATAGAACGATATAAAAAATAATTAAATGAAGCGGTTCTAAGTTCTTCAAATCCAGAAAGTATGTGAATTTATATTCCAAATAAAAAAGACAGTTAATTCCCTCCATTACATCGCGATACATAAATTAAAGACAGAAATTTTGGTTTTATTTTAATTTCTATTAGCATAAAATATATATAAATTTAAAAATAAAAAAATTTTATGTGCTACAGTTAATGCAAATTTTTCAACTAATCGAATCAAAATTAATTAGCTCGATTTGTGTGGAAACGATCGTCGATAATTAAAAAATTCATTGCCACTTTTAAATATTTAAATGCACACGTTTAGATTTTTCCAGATACGTGTAGCACGTTCGTATATCGAAAGAAATGCGCGTTTTGGCGCCCATACAAAAACTATCCGATTTTATACCCAATGCATGCCGCGCCGTTGACGTTTCCGTGTTGCCCCTTATATGGCATGCATAGTCACACACGCATTTATCCACGATGCGCACGTATGCATTTATCCACGATGCGCTTTGTGTCGGGGGCGATGCAACACGCGAATCACATCCGTTTCTCATAAATCGATAATCGATACTAATGCCTAATGCCCAACACTAACAGTTTCACGAACACGGCTATAATTATTTTTTAATATCAAGCCCAGACGATTTAAGCACCACGCATAATTGGCAACGACATTAGCGTCTTACGAGATATTCCTCGAGCGACAACGCTTGAGCCCGTTTCTTAAAGTTGAACGTAAAATTGAATTCCTGCACGAGCAGTTTTACATCGCTTATGGCGCCGCCTTTAGCGACATAAAAGCGTCCTAAAGAAAATGCCAATGCACTCGGCATGTGAAGAGTTTTACTCGGCAAACTTACATTCTGTAACACTATAAGCTTCTTTGACAGATAATCTGTAATTTATCACACTGGTAATATATAAACATTATTTTCAATAAGTACTTTTTTATGAGCACCGAATGTGGAAAAATATCGCTTCTTAACGATTTTTCATCATATACTCAGAAACAATTAATTGTCAATAAATCAATAAACAATTAATGTAATTCTTAAATACTCTGTTACCACTCATATACCTATATACTAACCATTAAAATACTCTGTACATTACTATAAATACTCCGTATCATTAATATACTATGTATGACCTAGTTCAAATTATAATTTTTAGAATTGGGTTAGTTATTTTAGAAGAACATTAATCACGAATAAAATACCATTTTTAATATTAAAATAATTCTTTTCAAATAAACTAAAAGTGAATTTCATTATAAAATTTTTAGAAAAGATTTAAAATATGCAGTACTCAAACTTTCTTTTTCTCATATATACGTGTATATATATATATATATATCTCATTTACAAATTTCTTATTTTTACTTTGATATACTGTATAAAATGGCAATTATGTCGCTTACTCAGATTACATGTACATTAAACCGCAAGTATTTCGTTTAAACGGTAGAAGCTCGCATTAACGATGGGGGTGACAGCATACGACTAGTATGCACCACGTGTCACTCACACAAAGAACGAATGCACACGAATAGAGTCTTCGTACGTGCGAATCTCGGACTGTGTACGGACACGGCGAACGCTGAGATCTCGTGTCAATTAAGATGAGAGATAATCAACGTCGTTCCTCATTAATACTTTCAACGCGATACGTTACGTGTCTACGTTACGAAATTATATAAATTTTTTAATGCACGGATTTGTTATACTCTACCATTCTCAGAATGAATTAATGAGAATTTTCTTAATGAGGATTTATCTAACAAAAAAATAGTTCCAGTAATGTGTTAATTTATAAAGTAAAAGCTCATATTGACAATTCATTATATTAATAAATTAAGTCATTCATTCTTTTAAACCTCTAATTCATGTTTTTTAACCAAATTTGTCTTTATTAAATATATTGAATACATTAGAATTTTCAAAAATAAGCTTAAATTGGCTTACACAGAGTTTTAAGCAAGAAATTATCATTTCTTTGGATAATTACACAGCCACACAAAATAAAAAAAATGTCATGTCATTCGAGAGATTAGACCCATGTATTCCTTGTATTTTGAAGCTCTGAAATCGAATATGACTTCAGAATTGCATCATCAAGTCAAGATTTTTTCTGACCTCAAAAATTTGTCAAACATACCTTAAAATTACATTATTTTACCCGGGACCTTTCTTTAACTCAACATCGAAAATGTTATGCAAGTTTTTTCTTACATGTTGCAAGATGCTGAAGTAGTAGTAAATAGACTCTCAAACCCAAAGCTACAAATCCACGAAATCAAAAGAGGAGGAGGAGTTAACTTACATGAAAAAAGATTAAATAGACTTATATATGACAACTGTGTAATTGTCGCAAATTCCTAGACATTTACGTCATTAATCTCAAAGTAATATATTCTAGAATTAGTTATGATCATCGTCATAACACCACAAATAAATTTTATTATTTCTCCAATTTAGCTGATCGAATATCCCTTCACCTATGGATCACGAACAGGAATTTGGATTTCTTGGCCGACTATTCAATCAAAGTCTTTCTGCTGCCGGAACAGATACTGCAGGCGATGACAACTGCCCCGTAAAATCTGCATAACATTTTCGATGTTGAGTTAAAGAAAGATTCCAGGCAGAATAATGTAATTTTAAGGGATGTTTGGCAATTTTTTGAGGATAGAAAAAAATCCTGATCTGATGGTGCAATTCTGAGGTCATATTCGATTTCAAATCCTCAAAATACATTGTCTCTCGGACATGACGCTTTTTTTATTTTGTGTGGCTCTGTTATTGATCAAAATGGACTTAAAAAAATAAAAATTTGGAAAATTGATATCACATTATCAAAAAATTGTATAGGCGAAGGATGAATTCAAAAAATAATTATCCACTATTTATCCTAATATCACAAAGTAATTTAACATTTAATTTACTAATAAGTATAAAACGATATTTCTCATTTACTGTAATAATTCTAACATTATCCAAAATTTATTTAATGGTAATCGATTAGCGTTGTAATTTGTTTGAACAACTTGTAAAAAGTTCATCGGACCCATTGTAATCCGAGTCGTTGGCGGAATAGATCTAACATTGTTCATACAACGTTACTCGTAATAATAATCATAATAATAACAACGCCGCATCTAAGTTTATTGCCGAGTTACACTGCTCTCTAATCTACTGTTGAACGAACAAAGGCATGCTGCAACACGCTACTGCATTCGCATTGCAATATAACGATATGCGCACCAAGAAGAGGGGAAGAAGCAGCTCGTTTCGTGGTGGCAGGAAATTAAATCGGAACTATTATACAATAATGCGACTAGTGTAAGATTTGCTGTATTAGAATACTGCGACACCAAATTTGCGACGCGCATCTTAAATTTTAATTATGCCAATGAAACTAATTAGATCTAACGATGACGAATTGATTTAAATGGAACTCTCCGTCTTGTAATTAATTCAGATAGATTAATTTAGAATTAATTTACTAAAAGATTCATTTTTTCCAATCAATAGGTATAAAACCGCAATCACCCTAATTTCACGTAAATTCGATTAAAAAGTTGTCTCATTTTCATATGTAAAGAATATAAAAGCATAATTTAAAAAAATGGTTATTCGGAAATATAAGAATATCTAGAAAATAAACTCAATATAATTTGTTCCGAAAGTATAAAATTGATTCATACATTAAAATTATTTGTTTTGTGTATGTACATGATAATATACAGAACCATGGTAACGTATAAATCCTTGTAAACGCATGTGGTACGTCTATGGCCAGAACACACCGACAGGCGGGGTTAACCAACTCTGGGTTAGCAATTCGTTGTCCCTTTCTGGATTGTGGCTGTACCTATATTATGTATAGTAGAGAAGGTAAATTTAGTTAACCAGGGTTAGAACGCTAACCCACCTTGTTGCAACCGGTCCTGTAACCGCTGCTGTTTGACAGCGAACACGAATTAGGGCAACATTATTATCGGATGTTCCAAACTAACGAAACGATGGTGTAATACTGTGAAAACTTTGTGTTTCCCGTATACACTGCCAGCGGCCGAATCGAACGAGCGAATTAGATCAGGAATGGCACTTTGGGATCCAAATCTAATTTTCTAATAAAGCAGCATATAATAAATAACGATAAAATATTGATGTTATTATATTTATTAAGCAGATATATGTATATGTATATACGACCCTTTATATTTTGAGAATAATCAGTAGAAATTACATGTATCTCAAAAACTTTTGCGGTTGTTTTGTTAGTTCGTATATAAATCCTCGACTTTTGTAGAGAACAAGGAGCGACGAGAAACTAATAAAGCGAGCGAAGAGACGCCGCCTTTTGGCGTCGCGTCTCGTCGCTTCGCGTCGATGTAACTCTCGAAACGCGACACCGCATCTTCCACGGGCTCTTACAAAAGTTGCACGTAACAAGGAGCGCGCTTGTAGCCGTAACAGTAGTAAATTCTGCTTCGAGACAGACACGGACCTGTCTCGCGTTCTCGTGTACCCTCGGATCTCGTTCGTAACACCGTTGCACCGCACGTACGCATTCGCGCGCTACGAACGCACCGTCGATGTCTCTTCGTCTCTTCGTCGTGGCGAAAGCACGGCGTTTTTATAGTTACACGAATCGCATCGTCGGGCCCGGCCGCGAATAAAAATAGCAACGAGAGAGATAAGGCGTACGTTGTTTTATGGCGAATTATACCCGGGGGATATTAAATATCTTATTACGCGTTCCGCTCTTAAAAGGGGAAACTTTCGTTACCGTCTTTCCGCCCATGGATGCGCACAAGCAAAAGGCAAATGCGCGAGCGAGTATTCGCTCGTTATACGCGAGTCGCGTAATATTTTGCAACGGGCAACGGTCCTCCCAGGCGAGAAAGGGTTCTGTGGAATTAAAATAGTTTTTATGGAATGTTTAAAAGAACCCGAGAAGCATTTTCCGGTGGCTTTAGGAGTTTCGTGATTAATTAAATCACGTGAATTTATCCGGTGCACGACTTGCAAAAAATCTTTTCAGAGATCTAATTAGGAAATTCACGACAAACTCTTTAATCACACATTTGACCCAATATTTTTATTTCTACCTATAAACGCTATACCATATGTAATACCTAAAGAATGGTTAATGTTTCTCTATATTACTTATATAATATAATATACATATAATGAGTGTAAGACAAAATAAAACTTTTAATGACAGTATTTTTATATTTTTCCATGAATGAAATGGTATAATTATCGATGATATTTCATTGTATCTATATTTAATAAAATGCAAATTTTCAAGAAGGTTTTTTGTCACGTTTGCACACCAAGTTCAAAGTTTTTCGTAACTTGTTTTAACAAAACAAGTCGACAATTGGTTGATGCGAATTTGGGCGCGTGAACAAATCCCGACGAAAGTTTGTGGCTATGATGGATATAACACCTGCGAAGGAAGAAGTTTCCGCGCTAATAACAACCCGTGGGCTCCGAAACAGTCCTGAAAATTTATGATGCGTATTAAATCCGTCGACCGCAAACGGCTGCGCGCCGACGATCGTAGCGAAAAAGATCTACAAGCTATACAGTGTCTCCGAAAATAAAATATTCTATGAAGATCTCGTTTATGTTTGATTGATTGAGACCTCTACAATTTGCAACAAAATGTTTTTATGGCCAATGCTAATTTTTCATGTACTGTATCTTATAAAATAATTCTGTTAAATACAGTACTACTAAAAAAGGTAAAAACAACAATGATCCGAAACATAGTAAGTAAGAAACAAATAAAGAGTTTTATAAAAAAAAATTTCATTGATAATTTTTAATTTTAATTTGATAAAAAAAAGTGAATGTCATTCGACCAGCGTTATTTGTACAGAAAAAAATAGGTAATACCAAAAGATACATTTAACGCAGTGGCCCACAGAAACTTAAAAAAACATTCCCCTGAATTACGAAGGAGATTATGAGAGATCGCGCCGGTCACGAAGTGTCTGTCAAGCGCAATTGAGCGCGGCTGTGCCGAATAACATTGTCGCCGTTTGCGTCGTCAATGACCCTCGTCGTTCGTATATAGCCCGCTTCGATATCCTCCTCGTCCGCACCTTATCTCACCGCGCGATCGAGCCCGGTGCACGGAACCTCCTCCAGTACGCGTACTTCCGGCGGACGCCTAAATTTAGGCCTCGCGCAGCCCTACGTTAGATACTCAGCCTCGTACAGGCAGCAGTCAGGCAAACTAAACCGACGTTCTCACTCACTCACCTCACTCATACTCGTTCCCTTTCTCTTTCTCTCTCTCCCTCTTTCTCTTTCTCTTTCTCTTAAGAGGGGGGGAGAGGGGACAATGACGAGCGTACCTACACGCGGCCGGCTGGCAGGTTTACAAGGAAGGCAAAGGTAAGGCAAAGCCGGGCAGGTAGAAGGCAGTCTTCCCCAGTGCTGAAGAGAGTGCCTACGATACACACCGTCACGCATTCACCCTCGTCCGATCCCAGACCTGCCTGAACTCTTTTTCCCTTAGTCCCTTCCCGACCCTCCTTCCTGGCCCCTTTCCTCTACCTAACTCCCCCCCTCGGCCCACTACGCGTCATCCAGCCGGCTTGCCCGCCTGCTTGTTCGTTCGCTTCCACCACCACGATCACCACCACCACCACCACCACCACAACCACCACCACCAGCCAGCCACCAGCACCAGCAGCACCACCATCGTCATCGGCACACACTACCACCTTTCTCTCACTCCTCATCCACCTTCCCGACCCTTCGTTCTCGGTGGCCCCCTCCGGCACCCCACTCACGCACAGGCACAGGGATCTCCGGATCCCCTCACCCGCACTCGTCGCTTCAGTCGTCGGTTGCACGGCGAGTCGTACGTTCCATCTAGCCCCTCTTCCCCTTTCGCACTCTTCCTCCTTCTCCTCTCTCTCTCTCTCTCTCTCTCCTCTTCTTCCTTCTCTCTACCACGTTTCTACTAACCCTCCTCCTCTTCCTCCGCGTGCTTCGTCCTTCTTCCCACTCTCCTCGGAATCACTCTCTTTCTCTCTTGCCCTCTTTCTCACTTGCGCGCGGCCCTGCGTCCAGGGGTGAACGAACCTACTAAATGACGGCCATGAAAACAGCCGAAGCTTGGACACGAAGGATGAAGAAAGGCACGGACCGAAGACGCAGGGAGATTCTCCCTCTCCCTCTATCTCGACCCTCCTCGACCGCGATCCACCGTTCTTCATCGTTCTGGACCTACTCACGAAGTTCTCCTACTCTCCTCCATCCTTTCCTTCTCGTTCCTTGAACTCTTTCACTCTCCTCCTTTACCTTCGTTACACCTCTTTCTCTTTTCTCTCTGTTCCACTTTCTTCTTGTTTCCAATCTCTCGGATTGAACTAGATGACGAGTTCTTGATTCACTCCACCTGCCTTCCTTTCGTTACGTCTCATATATATGCTTTATCGCGACACCATTGGAACGATGAATATCGATATAAATATTCTAAAACGTCCAGAGAGAAAACATCTTGAATATAATGCAGATATTCGAAGATGGATAGTAATTGATTGTTAATGAAGTGCAAAAGAGAACAAAAGTTTACTTTCGTTAAAAGAAAAGCCTTCGAGTGAAATTACACGAATAGAGTGATCTATAAAGAGTGTAATCAATTTTGGCACATTTTGCAAAATAAAAAATTATTTCAATTTATTAAATCTGTGCAGCAGAGAATCAATGCTCTAGATATAATTAATAAAAAGATGCTAGTCTTCAGTACTTGTTATAATAATTACGTAAAAAGAGAAAGAGAAGAGAGGTAATCTATTTAAATATATTCTATTATATAAAATATTTATTAATACTACATAAGATTGGATTAAAGTGCTTATTTATCTGCTAAAGTACGTTTAAAATAAATGTTGTATTTGTTGCAATAAATTTTCTTTATACCATAAAAAAATAATAAAAGTTTCATAATAGAAAATTTAATCGCACGAGACATACGCGGACAACTTTGGTTGGTTGACACACGGTGCGAAGCCGGATGTCGCCATCAAGCGAACGGTGACGATAAATTAGCAGCCATTGATACCCTCGGCTGTTATTTCGGCGAAGGAGCGGGAACAGAGTGGGGAAGAAAATTAGTCGCGATAAAGGGTACTCGAGGAAGCATACGCTCGGAAAAAAGAGATAAAGATAAAGAGAAGGCGAAGCGAAGTTCGCTCGCACGACAACTACTCGATGATTACGTTCGAAGATTACATATTCCATCCGTTTGTCATCATTAAACCCGTTCTCTTCCCGTGTCACTCACGTGCTTCATACCATATATATTACGATAGGAACGGATCGCAAATGTAGATGTATATATGTAGACATATAGACTACTATAGTAGCATCCAAAAACAGGGGCGTATTATTGCATACGTAAAACGAAGATAGAATATACTATATTAATAAAAAGATAGGCAATTGATATGACACGTAAAAAACGAAATAAATGATAATAGTCTACAAAATTCTTGTTTCATATGTTTTAATATTACCTCCCTCCTTCCTTTCTTAATTTTTACACAGTACTTCTTGCGTAGATAACTTATATTTCAATTTTATAGAATAAGTAATGTACATAGAAGTTATGATAATTCTGCGAAAGAAAAAGAAGAGCACAGGAGATTTTTTAGAAGATGTAGATAACTCATATTTCAATTTTATAGCATAAGTACATAGAAGTTATGATAATTCTGCAAAAGAAGAGCACAGGAGATTTTTTAGAAGCGTATAGAATAATTTCGTAAGGCACAGCTAAATAATATCTAGTATTTCTTAGACTCTTAGTATGATTATCCTCAGATAATGCATCGTACCGGAAGAAGTTACCGCCGGAAGTTCGATTCTCAGGATCGATTCTGTATGCCGTCGGGCGTCGCGGGTGCGTGCGCGTTCGACGACAGACGACAACGAGAGGACGGAACGAACGCGACCGGCGTTTACGAGTCGCGAAGCCCAACTCGAAGCAGATCCGGAGAGCACATAGCTGATCACGTCGTTCGGCTGATTCACATGTAGGAATGTAATTAGGCGCATGATACAGATATGGTAATACCGTTCCACGCATAATTACGCGTCATTGCGGGCTGCACTCTGCATATGGATGTAGTACGAAATTCAAATTTGCGGAAATTCAAAATTTCCAATTTATACTCGAGAAATATTAATAAATAAAAACTTACTTAAAAATTACTATTTATCTCGAAGTATATAATTCCTATTTTATATGAAATCCTACTCAATATAAAATATTATGTCATTTTTTTTATTCCCTAAAAAATCAAGTTTTAATATATTAGGTTAAGGTGGTACAATTTCGAACATGGTACAATTCTGAACAAAATAAGATTTATCCAATTTCGAAGTTCCCGTTTGAATTTTATTCTTCAGTACTCTCCATACAATGACAGAATTAATAAACATGAACCTTGAAAATTGGATTCAAATTTTATTTTCTTTGTACCATGTTCGAAATTGTACCCTACTATTTACACATATTTTTGTTGTAATTACAATACATTGTAGTTTACATCGCGATTCCTCTCAGCTATGAACGCTTAATCAACCTGAATTAATGAAGTGACGAAAATTTATTAAACCGTAATTTTAAATGTAAGAAAATTCGCAAATAAGTAATTCAAGAATCCTATCAAATTCGTGGAAGAGTTTAAATCTATCGACGTTGATTTCCGCTTAATAAACTTCGTCGGAATAAGCGTCGATACCGTGATACGTTTTGAGAGATTTGTTTAGGGTCGCAAACACGCACTGCATCCGATCGCAAAAAATTGAGTTATATCAAGTTATCGTAGTCGACTAGCATGCCCATGCCTTTCAATTCCGAGAGAGACGGCGACAGGAGCTTCAGGTTTCGCGTAGTAAAACCAGATCGGACATCGAACGTCTCTCTCACTCTCGGGTTCTTCGTTCGTTCTTATTATTCCTCTCTCCTCTCGCTCTTCCTTTACCGTCCACATTCTATTCGATCTTTGTACGAGCTTTCCTTCACTCCTCGTCCTACCGATTGTTTTCGAATCAGCGAGTCATGGGAACGGCCAGCGGCGACTGTAAGTTAGATCGCGATTGCGAGGCTTAGTTAGATGAGAAGAATTCTAGTGCTGATTCTTATCGATAATTGAGCTATCGATAATAGTACGTGCGACATATTAATGCCGCAAAAAATTTGCTTGTTCGATAAGTAACAATATATGAGTAGATAAACGTCACATTGTTATCTAATTTATAACATAGATATCATTCTCTTACTTCAAAACTGATACAACTAAAAAAAATTAAGTTTTTAAAAAAGGAGACGAATTGTTTTTCAACTTAATAAAAAATTATTGACTAATCAAATAATATCGGCAAATAAAATATACGAGTACTCTTAGAAACATAGATAATTAAATGTCATGTTTGTTGTTTTCATTTCACACAACACTTAAAAAACCACTTTTTTTAAACTGTAAATTTTAATATTCTACAAAATTATAATCAATCCGGAATAATTTACCAAAAGTGACATAAAGTCTATATTTTAAACTGTTGATGATATTTCGAGTTTCTATACTCGATCAGCGCGCGCGCTAAAATGACTAAATAAAAAATAAAATAATTTCTTCTTCAAAGTTCGATCATTAAAACTGTCTTAATTCTAAATTTTCTCTGTAGAACTCTCCTTTTTATTTATAAAAACGATACAACTCAAAATGTGTCACTCTTGTAGAAGGAATTGTGATCTCTTTGAAAACCTTACGAACAACAGAAATGCTATTTGATGGATAAACTGAGAAGTTTTTTGATTGACAGTATAATCTTTACGTAACTCATTCATGACAATAACTCGAAAATCAAATTTTTTAAATTGTGTCACTTTTGGAGTAAAGAAACGATATTATAAAATTATCAGAAAATATTGTTTTAGAAAATATAGTAGAGTAACTCCGGCAAATATGCCGCGCTAGGATTTACGCCGCGAAAGTCAGAAAAAATAAAAAGAGTGGGGATAATTTTCCCGCAACTACTCTGTTACATGCCTTTATGTTATATTAGTATTGTGTTGTGATTTCAGCTTTTTACTGTTAATATTAATGAAATTATTGCGAGTTGAATCAATTTGTCACTGTAATAAGTAGCGCCATCATAAATTATAATCTACATAAAATGATTACTGTAGGGCGTGTAAAAAACTTAGTAGTTATTTCGTGATACATATAAAGGAATAGTAAAGCATGTTATATAGCAAAATACAAGTGCTTTGTTTTCGTATTCTTTATTTAGTTTGTTGTCTTGTATATCCCACCTGTTTGTAATACACGGCATTTTTAATGGGTGGAATTTATGCCCCAAGCATACAAAGTACGCAGATTGAATTCAGTGCATTAAACGCAATCAACGCATTACATGAAATATGTACCTCATGTCGCAACACTTGTAATATATATATATATATGTAGAAAGATTGTAGTTATTATTTATTACTTCATATACATATTTATCATTCTTACTCCTTAATAAAACTTTACAAACGCATTTTATAAGTTATTGTGTCATTTTACGTCTTATGTATAAGCATTATTATACCCCCTCCCCCTCCCTCTATGAGTAGCCATATATTCCATCCTTATGGGATATACGGCAAAAATGTAAGGGTTTCAAAAAGTTTATTTTTTAATATGAAAAATAAATATTTCGGACTTTTCTAATATTTTTTTCATAGTAGTAGACAGTACAAAGTTTTTACTGATATAGTTCATTTAAACATAGTAAATAATACTTAATAAATTAAGTTTTTGATAGGTGCGGCGTATATACCGGAGTTACCTTATCTAAAAAATATTTTACAATTTTATAAAATCAGTCCTAAAGAATAGTGTTCGAAATTTGTTTCAAATAATCAAATTAATTATCTGTAAAACACACTACCAAATAATCTTTCTTCTACTATATTTATATTAGGTATATTAGGTATAAAAATATTATATATTAATTGTATAGTTAAATATTATAGACTTAATAGTAAGAAATATTTGCTCATTCTTCCTTCTCTGAAGAATTCAGTAATAGTACTCCGTTTGGGTGTAAACTGACGAGTTTCAACAATTTTTAATATAACAAAAATGGATTTCACTACTATCTTTAATATTTTATAAGAAAATATTTTATGTAAATTATATCTAAAGATAATATTAAAATATAATACTAAATATAATATAATATAAAAAATATATATGACAATATTTAAAAAAAAACGTAAAAAAGGATAGTGTGTATTCATAATAGTTTAAAGGTTTAATCGTGGATTCAACGAAGACTTAAAGCATCATCTCTAACTAGCTTCTTCTAGGTATTCGATTGTGCGCCGCGTGCTCAACATACCCCATGTATACTCGAGTCTGTCAACAACTATTTTCCGTCATGATGATCGCGCGAACAAAGAGCCGAACTTACATACCATGGGATCTTTCCGTGCAACGGAAGAAAAAAAAACGGAAAGCGGAAGATGGCCGTGAAGAGAAAGAATGAGAGACCAAAGGGGAGAAATACACGAGAACGACGACGACCGTTTCGTCGCACGCGTATTTCGAGCCGAGTGCTAGATTTAATTACAAAAGTTATGAGGTGCTCGACTACAACCCTCAAGGGAATAAAAGCTACCGGTCGACGCCGCCGCTAGTCGCATGCTGTGGAAACATCGCGATTAACGCTCGGTTCGTCGCCGCGATGTTTTGGATACGGTTGCGTCTCTCGAGAAGGCGTATTAGAGAACAGGATAGACGATAATTCGGTTTCTTAATAACATTTCATATTGTTAATCGAAGTCTAAACGCTTAAGCAAATTCTCTTCTTGGTTTCCGCTACGATAATGTGACAACAATTATAAACGCTGTAATTAGAACGTAAAATTATTCCGCTGTTATACCTGTTTTTATTTTTTGTTTTAATTATTTGGGCTACCTTTATGCATGCATCCGTTCTTAATGAATGCTATTATGAAGATAATGTGCGTAGGCAGATTTGACCTTAAGCGTAAAAAGCACCTGCACTTATACTCTATCGCTTGCTGCGACTAAGTAACCGGAATTACGCTTAAACGATTAGAGAAATTGAGCTTATTAAAAGCGTTGTCGTGTAACACGATGTCACCGACAGAACTGGTTTTTCCGGAGACGACGGATTTTTTTCCGATGAATTCCTTCGTTCCTATATACAATGAACTCTATTTGCCAATAGCATTACGAAAATTAGTTTTCGTGTCTATTTAAATGTTCTTCCTATATATATTTTCTGACAATTTGCATCTATAAAAATACAGCTTGATTAATATCGATGCAAACATTGACACATTAAGTCTAACGGCACAGACTTTTGCATAATGCATAATGCACAGTGCATAAGAGAATCAATCAATCAAAATTCTTCTTTTCCGTGATATGAGAGAAAAGGAAAGTTCTAATTGGTTGATTCGCTTATGCACTATGAGTTATGCGTTATGCAAAAGTCTGTGCTGCGACCTAAAAACGGCTGTCGTCATTAATAATACGATATATATTGATATAAACGTAAATATAATAATTTTTATCCAAATAATATAAGTTAATATAATTTAATATTTTACCAAACCACTCTACATTGATGTTAAAAAGATCTGTATTTTAATTCCCTTCTTCTTTCAAATTTATAAAAGATTTCTTTTATTTTAATGTAATATTACATAAAAAATATGATGTAAAAATGTCCTCAAGCGTTAGATAAATTTAAGATATGTTGTCAACTTATATATTTATAAAATATTTATACAATAACGTAATTATTAACATTATTATGTGAAACACATCGAGCTTACAATCGCATACATGTAAAATTGTGTCTAAACAATTTTATTGACTGTCGAAAACATAGCTGTGCACCGTGTCGCTTCAGTATGATCTTTCTTGATCCTTCTAGATTTTTAGCCGCTTTTCTCTCTTCTCTGTCAAAAGAAGATGCGATTTCACACACCCTCTTTTTCACATCACTTATCTTTACTCCACAACTTGCTGCAGCAATCCACAGCTGAGCGTTCCAAGTTAGAAGAGCTTATCTTAAGGTTTTCGTTCTGCAGAAACCTTAGAAAAATTTGGCAACTTCAAGTAAGTTTCACAGGTAAGATAAAAAGTTTCGTTATCATGTGCTTCTTCACCAATCTTTTAAGATCGTAATATCACAGTTTTCTACGCGATTTTATATTTAATATAAATAATAAAATAAAAAAACAAAATAAAATAAAATGTTTTCAAGATAATGTTTTCATTTGGATAACAAGGTTCGGGATGAGAATCTCGATACAATATTATACAAAGTTAATTATGAATTTAATTTAAAAAATCTTACATTGTTAAAAATAAAATGTTAATTTTAACTCAAAAACGTATAGCGGACATGTGAAAATGTTAAATTTAACATTTTTTGTATAAAGATAATAGACCATAAAAATCGTAAAAAGGTATTAATAAAATATTATTAAATAAACAAAAACTAATCAATAAATAAATATTATTTAGTACACCTATATAAAACGTACAAGAAAAAAATATCAAATCTGTCCATATGTATTGTCTTCATGATTCATTAATAGTAAGAATACGTGCATAAATATAAAACATATTTATAAAATAATCGTAACAAGAAGTAAAAATATAATTGTAGTAATAAATCATAATAATTTTACGTTCTAATTACAGTGTCTACAATTGTAAATATGTTATCGCAACATATACACAAAACCAAAAGAATCTGCTTAGATATTACATACAAATAATTAAAACATTGTGTAACTTGCAAAATTCATTAAACGAATGTTTTTTTATTACTTAATAAATAAAATATATCGCTATTTTTCACTTCATAAAATCGTCAAAATTTCAAAGAAATTAAAAATATTTCTTGAGTAGTAATTAGTCTCAATTACAACAATTAAGGTTCCACATGCAATGCAGATACAAGAATTTTAATTGAATAGGACAGTATTTCAAAGTAAATTGTTACGTATGACAAGAGAGAGATATATACATAATATATGTCAAAATCTTCGAAAGATAACGAAAAGATACTTGATTAATTACAAGTGAAAAATTATATCCTCATTCCTTGGTAAACTTTTTAATTAATTCTAAGCTTAATGATACAAATAAAAAAGATGAAGAATTAAAAATATTATGTACCATTTGTTCTCACAAACTGTTTCAATCTTAAAATAAAAGTAAAATAGTAAACTATTAGCGTAATAGTATTACCATATTAATGTAAATTTTGAAATTTTAACTGTATCATTAACGATAAAATGAGAGAAAATCCGTGCAAATCCGCGCATAATTAAGGTTGGCGAGCTTAAAACCCGGCGTGGTATTCAAATATACCGAATTTCGACTAGAGCAGCACTTTTCACTCGGAAAAAGGAAGTAAATGAGGAGAGATAGACGAACGTGTGAACGGATGCTGCTGGCGAAGAACTTTCAAGACTTCAAAAGGCTACGTTTAAATGCCATCGAAAAGGCAAGAGAAAAGAAAGTCTCTGCGCTTAAATGCATACTTCATTCGACAATTACCATTAAGTGTCATCAAACTTTTCAATACATTATTACTGAAACTCTATTCGAAGAAATTTGTTACGATCGTAACATTCGTAGTTAGGCATTATGGGATAGCGTTTATCTGTAAGAAACGGTTGTTATCACGATATATTCGTACTAACAAAAGTATTAACGTAAGAAATAATTTTTAAACACGTTATTGATGTAAAGAGGAATATTATCGAGTAATCGCGCTTACCGTAAGAAATTTTTATGACTGCTATTTGAACACTTGTTGCAAGCGATTCTCAAGCCGTATACGTGCTGCAGTTACAATAGTTTTATAAAGAGAAAAAAAATTAAAAGTTCTCGAAGAATATATAATTATCATACATCTTCATTGTCGATTTTTAAGTTTATTTATATCGTTCTTTCGAAAGACATTTATTCGGAGAAAACTTTTGCTATTACGTTTCGTAATGTTTACGGGGTCAACATTATTATTATCTCATTCGCTGTCAGAAAAATGCAAAAACCTCAATTGCTCGCCTCTAATTTCATGTTCTGTACAATTTTCAAATCCTTCCACGCAGGCCTTAATCATTTTGTTTCGCGACTAGCTTGATAGCTGTCATTCTTTTTCTTTCTCTTTCCTTCTGTTACCGCAATCGTTATCTATTCCCTTGCCTCTCTCTTCTACCTCTTTCTCAGTTTCTCTCACTGTCTCTCTCACTCTCTCCTCATTCTTCTCGATCCTACTACCGAGCATGAGCTTCATAGTGCAAGTCCAAGTGCAGCAAACTCTCTCTCTCTCTCTCTCTCTCTCTCTCTGCGCGTAACGTACCTACCGGCTAATCTATTATCGGTTGAAGGCGGTACCTTAGCCTTGTAGCTTGCTAGCTGTGCCATTATGACACGCGAGCCCCGTACACGACGACGACGACGACGAACGCCTTTTACTCTCGATTGTCGGGACAGCAGATTGTCCAAACCTCGTCGATACGAGTTATCACGGCCGCTGGAAAACGCGTCACAACTCGTTTTCGTATACGTTCGCGTGTTCGCAAGAGCGAGGCGTAATGTCAAGCGTGCGATGGCCTACTTAAAGTTTCACGGCTGTGTATGCGCGCGCGTGACCGTCGCCGTGTCGCCTGAGCGAACGAGTTCGCCGATATTGGACTGATTGTGAGAGCAAGTCAACGATCGCTAGTTAAATAGATTTAAAAAAATACAAAGAATCTTTCGAGGATAAAATAAATAAATAAGAAAATATCAAAATATAAGAAATGTATAATAATGAAAAAGTAAAATTCTTTTAAACGACTTGTTTCGCGTTGGCATGCAATTTCTTATGCAAATGTCAATATAAGTAACAAACGTTGATTTATTAAAAATAAAATTCTTTTAAACGACTCGTTTTCTCTCACGTTGGCATATAATTTCTTACGCAAATGTCAATATAAGTAAGAAACGTTTACTTATTAAAAGCAAAAGAAATTTAATAATAAAAAGCAACTAGATAAAGATTACAAGATTAGATATTAACTGTAGTACAAAGCTAGAAGATATCGAGGAGAAAGAAGGCGAATTTCGAAATCAAATTCCTAGGCTCAAAGAAAGAAAAACAGTATCCAACAGTGCTCGCGGCGAGCGACCGTTTAGCTCGTCGTCGTCAAAATCCGCCGCAATTTGTTGCTAAGCTTGCCCCGTTTGCTCGTTGTCCGAAGATAACGGAGGGGGGGGGGCAATGATCTTGCGAGGACTTATACACGGGGCGCAAGGATTGTGTGCATAAACTCCCGCAGATAGCTTATGGCGAAGCAATAAAAAGGGGGAACGAAAGTTAAGATTTTATTATATATATGCGTGTGGGGATATATCGAATATCAACGCGCTTTCTCACGATTACAGATTCACCAGAGAAATTGTCGTTGCTTCTTCTTAATAATTATTTGAAGAAAATTATATTATTAATTATTATAAAGGTTCTTCAAACTGCGAATTAAATATTATATGCAATGGAGAGAACGAATAGTAAATAATATTTTCTAATAAACGTATACGTCTGAGAAAAAAAACATAAAATTTTAATTAAAATTTAAAGCATTATTAAAGTACTAAAACATTAAATATTAAAAATTAAATCTGAGTTATATATTTCGCAAGAAATTTTTAATAAGCACAAACTTACTCCAGATTTGTCAAACAGACTTTTAATTAGATGCTCGACTGTGCCGTATACGTATGAAAAAACATATACGACTAGTTGAAATTTCTAATGATCTAAGATCTAAGTTGTAATCAGACCATCGAATATCGCGAATTTCCGGGATGTCTATAGTACTATAGGAAGGTTTCCGGAGCAAACCCAAATCGATAAAACCCATCTCGATCCGGTTATCGAGTACCGGAGATTTCGGATACTGACACAATTCTGAAACACATTATACGTCATATTACGAGATTACACGATTACGATCATAAATATTCATTCGCCAAAGAATTATCGCATTATGGTTATTATTGACTCTTTAAAATAAACATTCGATGACAAATGGAGTATAGCAAAGTGATTTAATTAATCACTTGGTAAATAAGCAACAGTAGCTATTTATTTTAAATTCATTTTAATGTTCCGCGTTTTATTCAAATGTAGGACATACAAATAATCGCAGATGCAAAGTGAAGTGTAAAAATCACATAACATTCTAAGTAATATCAAGTATCTCTCACGCTATTATTTCCTAGCAATTTGCCGTAAGATGTGCAACTTCCAAGTCGGTTATTTTCCCCACAGTCCGTTACGAGGCACGCGATATCGTAAACATATCGTCACACTGGTCACCCGGTATGCACGATTCTGTCGCTGATTAAGTCGGGTATAAACGTTTACAAGTTATGTTTAAGCGCCTTACATCGACCAGATCGCCTTCGACCAGCATTTGACCTCCGAGGAGGCGACGGTGGCGGGGGAGGGAGAACAAGAAGAGGCAGATGAGGAAGAAGGCGAAACTGCATTGCGCGAGGAAGAGGAAGAGGGTCGTGACTCTGGTAGCCTACATCCGAACGCAGTTATCTCTTTCTCTCTCCTGTCTCTTTCTCTCTTTCTTTTTCTCTCTTTCTCTCTCTCTCTCTCTCTCTCGCAGTTTCTATCTTTACGCCTTATTGCTGCACACACAGACACTGCGCTCGGTTATGTCGAGACGTTTAACGGCTCTTAACCATACGCCACGTTCCCTTAACCTTTATATTTCTAACGTCGAGAAAACCACCAAAAGGACGAAATATTATCACCGTGATCAAAAGTCATTAACATGATTTTTCTCTAAAGTCCATTTCTACCAATGTAGACTTAACTTTAATCTCGGTTCAACTTATTTCTTTTCTAATTCTTAGAACTGGAAAGAGATGAAAAGTTAGTTGAACCAAGATTAAAATTAAACTACACTGGTAGAAACGAGCATTATATGTTAATACTAGCACTTTGTCCCACATACTGTGTCATTTTCATAAAAAAAAAGGAAACAATTATTATGCTTGTGCAAATTATAATATGAATAGTTCTTGACCCTGTTGTTATCGACTTTGGAATAAAAAGTTTTTTGAAATCGCGTGAAGTAAATTTTTTATTTAACGTCAAATTCTTTAATATACCTTGTACCTCATTAAACTTTAAGTAAGATTATTCTACGAAAGAAAAAAAGATGAACTCATAACTATACATAAACCATAATTATATACATATATAAAGTAATACTTTTTTAAATATCAGAATATATTTCTCTCTCTTTATCATTTTATCGCATTTAATTTTTAATAGATTCATGATAGATATATTACTAATAATTTTTGCAAGTATTAATAACTTTGGCAGGAAGAAAATTAACTGGAACCTTTTTTTCTATATCAGAGGCAAGCGGAGAATCGCAGATCGTGCAAGCGCAACATCATCCAATTATCGGTCGTACAGCGACAGTTATCAGTAACGACGCGTTTATTGGAATATTATCCAATGCAAGTTCGACATTAACAGCGATGGAAATACGCCAGGTTAACTTTTAATCGGGCGGCCACGTTGCGAGATGGATCGTCGAAAAATCGGCCGGTATCGAATTATCGAAGTTATCGAATGGGTTTTTGCCGCTCGCAAACATTTTTAATTAAATCCGTTATCTTATTATGTTTTAATTCGTACGCGCTTGCGATCGCTTATATAATGATACACACAGCATGTAAATGAAAATGCGTACGTGCGCCGACGGTTTTGGTTTCATATCGTGAATATGAGATTTATTGGTAGAGTAAACAAAAATCCGCTGTGCGACTGGAAAATACCGCGATCACATTATCCGCGATAATGTGTGTAATACTATGGCTTGTGCACACAAGCAGAGTTTATAAATTTTTTAATTCGCGGTATAAAGCGGGGACCAACATACTTTAGTATTTCTCCAACTTGCTATAACTGTCTAATGCCGTTCGACAATTGGATTTTGTTGATAAACTGTGTGTGTTGTGTAAATATATTTTTTTATATTTACGATCTATATTACATAATAATACACATAAATACGTTCATATGTTCTACCCAAGTAAAAAATAAAGTAGAAATTAGTTAATAACTGGGTAAGAATTCTGGTTACTTATTTTTCTCAATTAATTACGACATCAATGAAATTCCATTCCTTTCCCACGGCTATTTTCGTAATAGAAAACGAAAAATCCATTTCGTAGAATAAGAATGCACACGCAGCTTACGCACTGCAATTAAAATATCACACGCGCAAATCGAGTGCGATTTTTTTAAACCCTTCTGTCAAATTAAATAGTTAAATCTTGGGTCAAATTCTATGGATTTTGTATCCGGTTTGGGCTGGAACATGTTAGCCATTTTAACTTAAATATCAAGATGTCCCAAAACAATGCATTTTTTACAAAATATATCTCAAAAGCAGTGCATATTTCAAATATCTTAAAGAATTAAAAATTCCAAGATTAAAATAACTTTTGGGTATATAAGGGCACTATTTGCATATTGTAACGAGAAAGAATTGTCAGTGAATATTACATCCGTTCTCATATCCGTTCTCTAGTCACGCATTTCTTTCTTTATCTCTGCATGCAAGAAAGAAGCTTACTTCCAACGATTTTGGACTCATCTTTTTATCGCACCCAGACCGTTCAATTATAGCAATCTCCGGCTGAGTTCCCGTAAAAGTACCGCGGCTTGCTGGCTCATCGAGAGCTTGCATTTAGTACGCCTCTCTCGACGACGGTTCTTCGTTGCACCGCGCACTTCGGCTCGCCGCACCATGCTATGACGTATCGCGTGCCCTACGGAGCACGCATACGCGCTCACGCATGGCACACGCACGAGAAGCATTGCGTGCCGCGGCTCAGCTCGGCTCAGCTCGACGACGGCGTCCGCGGGCACGTAGCATGCGGTGCGTGTGTAGCAATACGGAGGGCATTGGTGTAGGTCTAGGGCCCTGCTCGGCCAATGAGGGGCCGGGAATTCGTGGCGAGGCCGACCAATCGCGGGGCCCCGGCTCGTCCGGGGTTACTGACCTGGCCAATACGTTAAATATCCCATCCTGAAAAATACCGTGCCCTCTCTCCTTTCTCTTGCTTTTGTGCGCGCGTCCGAGAGGAGCAAAGGAAGACGACGACGACGACGACGACGACGACGGCGCCATGCGAGCGCTCGAACGCGTACACGATGCGCATATTGCGTATGCGTGCGTGCGTATGTGCATGCGTGTATACGCGAAAGGAAAAAACGAGTGAAAAAGGAGGGAATGAGAGTGCGAGCGGGGGAGGGAAGGCCGCAGAGTTGTCGAACGGCAGAGGAAGGGAGAAAGTCGAAGGTGGACGAGAGGTGAAAAGCAAGAGCGAGAAAGATACGCACACACGGACGCATACCCCTTTTGTTTGTACGGCGCGTTCGTGCCTGGTCTCCGCATGCATATCCACTGTGCGCCCCCGTGGCTTCGTATTTCATTGATTAGTATTGCCCATTAAAGGACTCCTTTATTTCGCCACTCTTCTATTCCCTAGAATGGACAGCCCCTCGCGACCGCGCGAGTATAACGAGTGCCCGACGACACCGCTCTATGTGTGTGTAAATGTCCCATTCGTACTCTTAATTCATATTTATTACACAAGAAGAACGAATGTTATATGTATCTGACATTAACTTTATGTATAAATAAGCTTTATATACTATATACAGGGTGTTAGTTAAGTATGTTGCCATACTCAACGGAGCGATTCTTTGATTTATTTTAAGTAAAAAAGTCCATATAAACATGTGTCTTAAACGGCTTAGTCTCCGAAATACAGGTGAATGTTCGCAAATGTTTGACGAAACGGTAAATTGCGTTGGTATCTTCCTGCATAAATATACCTTGCTTCACGCGAGTTACCATTCGTACAATCGTAAACAAAGTGACAAAGTCAAAGTCACAAAATCAAAAATAGACTTCAGTTCTGATGTTGCTGCGGGTCAGTTAGCTTGTACGTACGTTTTCAACAATTCATCTAATTGTTTTATTTCATCAGAAGAACTGAAGCCTGTTTTTGTTCTTCTGTTTTTGACTAGTTCAAGCTGTATTTCTTTCAAATAAACAGATTATTACTATACGTTTAAATTTTTTTATTTCGGAAACTAAACCGTTTAGGACACATGTTTATATGGACTTTTTTATTTGAAATAAATCAAAGAATCGCTCTGTTGAGTATGGCAACATACTTAACTAACACCCTGTATATATATGTGTGTATTTTATAGAACTTTATAGTAATCAAAATTATGGCCGATATTCATAGTCCGTTCTTATTGTAAGTTTAAAGTGATGTCTTAAGACGTTGATCAGCCGTCTGATTGACTTATGACATAAGGATGAAGACTACACTTAAAACGGTCTTAAATATAAAAACTGACTATGAATAACGGTCTACGAAATCTATTCATTTTAAATTCTAAATTCGCTATAAACTTTGTTTCGATAAAGTTTGATCTTTAACTAAAGTTAGAGCAATATAATAAGACACAAATCTGCATCTCGATATAACACATGAAAAATTCTTATACACACTAATACCGATTCTAAAATAGACTGTATATTTTTCTTCTTTTATTAATGATTGTATTGTAAAAAAAATAGTACGAAATAATTATTATAAAAAAAAAAGAAAAGTATCATCTTCTCTCAAAAGTGCATTAATTCTCCGGAGTTGGCGTCAAAATCTCTAAAACAGTTAATAACGATAAGTTTGTAAGAATCATTCAATTTATATTAATTAATTTTAAAGAATTAAGATAACGTAACTTGTTAATATTTTAATAAGAATAATTTGCAGATATAACATGAAGAAAATAGTGCAACGTTACTTTTATAAATTCTATAACCTTTATGTTGCGTTATACCGCTTTCCGCGCCACTCTCGGTCGTCCTCTGAATGCCGACGTTACCGTAACTGCCCGCACAATGCGTTAATTATATATCCCTATTAGCGGTGCTCCCGTACGATGCCACAATTCTCCACGCGCCAATACTGAATTATCATTCCGAATATCGCGTGTATTATCCGCCAAACGCATATATGTATATGGGATGCAGGACGAGACACCCGGTATATATTCGCGTCAAAAGCACGGGCACGCGCGCGTCGCTAACGTAGGGCACTTGCAGAGGTCACTACGTCACTGAGGGGACGTTCGTATTATCGCTCGGACACCCAATTGCCGCCTCGAGAGAATTCCCGAGCGGAAACACTCGCTGCTGCCGGGTAGAGAAGGGTATTAACCCCTCTAAACCGGTTGTCAAATCCTCTTCTTCGTGAACGCGAAAAGGCAGCGAATCGCGACTGATCATGTCGCTTGATCTAATTCCGTGTGGTATGATCGTATCTAATCTTATTCTTAAAGAACAGGATTCAACACAAAACATAGCAACAATTATAATTAACAATTATATTTACGTTATAACTTGCGCATAATTTGTATAATAATTTGTATATCGCATTATACGATTTCGTAAGAAACAGCGAATAATGAAGTAAAAGTCTCACTTTTGACCTTTGCGTGATACGAAAGGATATAACTATCATCCGAGAGAGCTAAGGAAAAGATTCAAGTCCTTGTAGGAATAACGAATAAGGTATTTCAAAGATCAAAGATCTTTTCCCTCTCGGTTTCGATCTTTTCTTGTCAATCCCGGAGAACTCGCGAGTCGATTTCATGAGTATCCGTGGTGCAATTTGCACTGCCGGCCGGCTACAGCTGTTTGTGTGTGCGTAATACCGGGGCCACTAAGGCGGCCCAACCCTTGTGGACTTTTGTATCGATTACCCATCGGTTGGGCGAGGTTTTGCCCCGGCGACGGGCAGCCGTAATTTTAGCGCAAATATTCTCGCGTTAATTGGAGCGATCGGTCGCCGATCGGCGATTATCACGTATCGCGTACGCAAAATAATTTCACGGTGCGTCACGTTGGAACACCATTGCGCCTCCGATCGGATAATGGATTTATTCTGACGCGTTGCACCGTCAGATCAATTTCTTATAAAAATAATTATATTTATTATAAAATATACATTCTATAATTCACAGTCTAACTAAATCTGGAATTGAAATTTAACTTTTAAAGGGAGAATCTATTTTTAAAATCTTATAGAGAGAGCTTTTCTTTGAGAAAGATTTGTTATAATTCATTATTTCATTGTATTTCATGCCTCAATACATAACACACAACAATGATTTTCCTATCCTGCGTAAAAGTTAATAAATATTAAATGTGCCATGTGTAACTTGCCAATGTTATTTCAAATTAATATATGGTATATTTATTTTTCCGTTATTCTTATATGTCTTCATTTTTTACAAATATCATATGTGTGTATAAATAATTTCATACTAGCAACAGTTCTGCTCTGTATAGACAGACTTCAATTGTGAATCAAAAGAAGAGAAAAGAGAAATATCAATGTATCAAAAGACTTGAGTCCCGTTAGATTCCAACACGTTCATCTATAGAGTTAATATAACATACGACGCATTCTGACGCACACATATACAAGATTGTCTAGACGCTTTCTAAACGTAGTCAAGATTGGCCACACACCGTTTACTCTTTCGTAAAATTATTCACGATATTTCGATTACCATAATTCGCCTGCTCGCGTACCATCAAATATTTGTGTGGATATAAGTAAGCCCCGTATAAAACGGCCACTTTACCATTCTAAATTTCGCTCGCCATCTGCAAGTCAAAGGTGTGCTCAAAGGCTTACGACGCTCAACGCCTCGGCAAGGTGCATAAAAATGCACACGAATATTTGCATTTAAGAATCGTTCTCGATACCACCCCACATATTTTCCGTTTCTCTCACAATAATTATTTTTAAACGTAATTTTCAAGATAGTTGTAAATTAAACTTTTATAGATTGTTTACGGAAATTTTCGAAAAAAATCGTAAGTAATGTTTATCTTTTTCCATTTTGACAACTTCCAATATTAAATTGTGCCAATGATGATAAATCATGAAATCCGTAATTAGAAGAGAATGGTTTAATTTATATAATTTTCCGCGAATGTGGCATTTTACAGAAGTGTTTATGAGTTGATTGATGTTATATCAAAGATATGTACATTAAAATTGCATTTATGAATTTCCACAATCGCATAAATATCACAATTATGAATCGAAACATTCAATCATTTTTATTTTTACACATAAAGATAGGGCTTATCAAATTAATTTTTAATCTAAAAATATTTAATGTCTTTTTACACTGTCGAATATTCGACACTTTTATTGTCAAAATTTCTATAAAATGTTCACGACTAAAGAGCAATTTAAAACATATGCTCAAGTAAAATTGGAATGTAGAGAGTTAATTGCACTTGTACTCAGTTTCATCCGCAGAGGGTCGTTTCTCCACCGAATAATCCACAGTGATTCGTAATTCGTGCTTCGCGAAATTTCACCATGTTCCACACATATGTAAATCGGAAACCGTAATACCTGGGACAGCTTACGACACCCGGTGGGCCAACCAGTTTCACTTACGCGGAACAGTGGCTGAACATCGACGTCGCCAGCATTCGCCTTTATCCGAGAATATCACGAAGAGTAGCATGCGGAATCCACGAAGAAACGAAGGAATGCAAATGCAGCTGTGAAACACAGCTACACGGTTTCGCGTGTTAGTCTCTTTGTCTCTTTCTGCCGCGTGTTACATAAAAAATAGAATCCGTTGCGCTCGTCTTCTCCGAGCTTTCTTCCTTTCATTCCGTATGCCATGCTTACGGGTAAATAATTAATATGTATATTGTTTTATGCTTTATGCGTATCCGACTGTTCTAGAATTACCATCAGTACTGAATATTATATAAATCAAAAGAGAGATTTATATAGAAATCTCTGTACAAAAGAATTACGTTTAATTGCATTAATAATTAAAGCACCAAAGTTTAATTTTTTATCATAGAAACGAAAAATTTCTCCAACAATATGCTTGATATTTTTGGGAATCTTTATATTTAAACCGGTTATTATCGCGCGCGCACATAAAAATATTTTTTTACATTTTACTACTCTGCCGTCCCTTCTCAAACAAAGCTAATTTCTTTAATAGCGAAAAATATGCGTTGAAAGCATACCATAGTCACACTTTAACACCTTTTCTATGATCCTCTAAAATTGTGGTCAAGCTGAAAAAAGTTATACGACAAACGCGCATATATACGCGCAAGCACATTTTCACAATATAGCGATCATAAACGGATATAATAATTCAGAATCATAGGTTTAAAATAATTTATAATGGACACAAGCGGGTCGGCGCACGTGACCTATTTATCGTTGCTATTACCGCGTAATCATAAGCCGCTTAATTATCCGCGTAATAGTGGTAGTCCTAGTAGCGGTAACAGTAACGGTACTAATAATAGTTACGACGATAATGATTTTAACGATAACGAATTTAATTAATGCGAATACGAGAATACTTTATGTAGCGATGAGTCTCTTCATTATTACATTAACAATCTTGCGTTTCCGAAAATTTACGAACATCGAGTACCGATACAAACAAAATCTGACAAATAACAAGCAAAAAGGCAAGATAATTATATTCTTTTTTTTTACATAAAAATAATAAAATGTCGAAAAGTATTTGACGTAAAAAAATAATAAATTCTGGATATTTCCAGATATAACATTTTTTTCTATAACGGTAAAGAGAAATACTAAACTTCTCGTTATGTCAAAGTAGGTACCCAATTATGCATTATTTTAAAACCTACGGCTCGTTATTACCGATTTACATTATTCTCTTCGTCGTCTCAAACCTCATAAACCGCCGACAATTCTCTTCATACGTAACCCGTAAACTTAAGACGTGCAATTTGCTAGGTAAAAAGTGACGCATGAAGGAGCCAAGAAATGCCGCATTTCCGCGGAATGTTTTTCGTTTTTAGAGTCTTGTACCAGAGACATCACCTCGTCATTAACGCGCGAACCTTCAGCATTAACACTCCTTGCTAATGACAGTCAGCGTGCATGCGCGCTGCTAGTTGCAGTAGCAGCGGTGCGGTGTAGCGTGCATGCAAGTCTGTATGGATGCAAGTGGGCTGCCCGGCAGGCCGCCACGGTAAGCCGATTATCCACCTAAATACGAAGCCAGAGCGATGCATGTGGCTTAAATTGATGTTGTTTCTTCCACTCCTTAAGCTTTCTCACCGCGGTCACCTCCTTCCTGCCACGAATTTTTTTCCGCTCTCGTCTCGTTTGGCGTATTATTATATAGGTATATATGCTTCGATAGAAGGGTAAATTTTTTTTCAGCATTAATTATTAACACTATGCATTTTCTGTAACAAATGTTTCTTTAGCCAAAGAGGAATTAGTTGATATTAAGTCGTTTCAGACATAACGTACGATTATATATAATATTACATGCACACACTTTCAAAATCAAAATCAAATATACATTGTGAAATATAATTTTGATTAATATAAATAACAACTAAAGATTTTTTGTTTCAAGATGTATATTGATTATTTATATAATACTATATAATTCAATATGGCAAAATGGACATTGGTATATACATATATGGTACATATATAGGGGAACCTGGAGTATAATGAAACCATGGGGTATAATGGGATGTACTCGATATCTTTTTACAGATATGCTAATATGTAATGAATTGTCAGACAATAGTTACTGTTAGATGTATCTTATTATATATTGTTATTAGTTGTCATATTATTTTTACCTGAAAATTGCTAAAAATTGTTTAATGTGTTCGCTTTACTGTCCGCGAATGAGTTACAGATTCTTTGGTATGTTCGCATAAGGTAAGCAATAACAAAATTCTATTTTTTATTATCATAAGTATATTTATCTTATTATATAATCTTTTCTTGTTACTTTAGTAAAATCTATACAAATATATTGATTATCTGTGATATTTTATATTATCTAAAGTAAATTTATGTACTTCGAGGCATAATGGTGCACTGGTGTTATTTTATGTTTAAAATGAGTTTATGATTCATGTGTAGATAAAAATGATGAAAATTATTTTATTTGTGTTATCATCTTAAACATTTTTATTTATGTTCAATATAATAACAGTATACCTTGTATAATGTATCACTCAGCATCACATATAGAATTATTAATAAAAAATTAAAAATTAAAAGTGCAACAATGTATTTTTACTTATATTATATGTTCTAAGTCACTTTTAAGCAATGTTCAATATTAATTTTTTAAAAATAGACAAGTTTTCTGTGGTGCCCCATTATGCCCTGCATAATAAATGACATAGTGAGGTTACGACAAACTCTCACAAAACAATAATTTCGTCCTGTTAATCTATACTTTTGCAGTAAAACTTAAGTTTTCCTTATAGTAAATACTTCAAAAAATATTTTAATATATAACAAAGTTGATTTATTTATCTTTAATATGTTTAAAACTTGAAAAAATCTAACTATAATCATTATACCCCAGGTTCCCCTATATATATATCAATATGATGCACAAATATATGTATGAAATTGAATTTTTCCTCAATTGTATACCATCAATATTATTAAATTCTGTTTGTAGTTTTGAATACGCGTAGTTTTTCTGTATTCTGTGTATTCCGGAATATCCATCTCAATATACTAATAACCACTTTTTTTCTCTTTACTTCTCGTACACTTCTTCATTCATCGATCATCCATTATCACATTTCGTGTATTCGCATACTCACATACATTTTCATAAAACATACATACGTACGCACACATATTTCTCAGAGTTTGCGGAACAACACGAAATTTCTCGATGGCGGATGCGCGCGCACAGATTGTATACGACCAACCATGTGCGGCTAATTACTTTACGCGATGGTCTAAAAAACGGGCGAAAAAGGGAGCAAAATGAAAGAGTAGCGAACAAAATAACCGAATTCGCGCTCGCCGTGAGAAATACGCTGCTTGAAGGCAGCTTTTACCGCGTGAAAAAAATCGCACCCGTGTGTGCGCGTTTCGTTTTGATGCCATACTGCTTACCCAAGGCGAGGGCGCATCAAATATTATTTTTTCTTTTGCCGTACGTTTCCGCCACACACATAAATTGATTCTAGTATTGATTACGATTATTACGTTTCTATAAATCTAACAATTGACCTTCCATTTGCAATCTGGATCCTTTTCGGCACAAGCGAAATTTTATTCGAATTTCTCTAAAATAAAAGAAGGCAGAGTCCAGTTCTTAAAATATCTTGTTAAAAAACTATTTGGTAATATAATAGAGATGTTGAAAAGTAACCCTGAATTTTTCCACATTTTTTGAAAGCCTATATAATAGAACAATAAGAAACAAATTGCACGAAGGAAATAAAAATATAATTGTTTACAGAGGGTTAAAATTCTTTAAAAAACGTTCAATAGAACTTAAGAATTTTCTATCATAAGCTGATTCATATATCAAATAGTACTGGTAGAAGGATGCATTAAAAAGCGCAGTAAATAATATAGAGATTAATGCGAGATTATCGCGTTCGTTATTATCAAGCTAGGAATGTGTAATGATTAATAGGCAAGAATTTATGATTTTTCTCGTCGCGATTCGACTGTATACAGGGCGCAATAATGACACGACGAAGAGATGAGTTACAAGATATGTTGGAAACAACCTTCGACAAAAAGTGGCTTTTGCGAGAACGCTTTTGATTTATCGTCTCGGCGACCGCAAGCGGTTTAGAAACGACAAGAAAAAGTTTCGTACGGTACACACGTACGGAGTTATCCTCGAGTTCCGTCTAATCGAAATCTATTCTGACGCCAGGCAAACAATATAAGACCTCCTCGGCTCATCGAACATATTGCAACCTCACGCTTCGGCAATACCTCGAGTACAATGCGGAAGAACTGGGCTTCCAAGATGGACGGACGCCGGAATCACTATAAGTTTTCAGACAAGTTCACAAAGCTGAAGAAGAGACAGAAGGCAAAGGAAAACATATTTATTAGGTATAGAGAAAAATATTTATGTTATAAAGAAAAATGTAAGGTACAAGTTAAAAGAAATGCTTATCATTGTTAGTCAGGTCTCTCAAAAGCAAGTTGGTACATATAAAATAAATATGAATAACAGAAAACATCGATAAAGTTATAAAAAACGTAATGAGTTATACAATAATAAGAAGAAACGAAAGAAAGAAAAAATATTTATACAATGCCTTCTCTACACAACTGATGTAGTTTACATATTCGAAAAAGTAGTTTTTCAGTTTCCCGCAAGATTCTATCATAGGGATAAAAAATACTCCTTCCCGTCTGCACTTCGGTATATTCCAATACATTCATATATCAGAAGTAATGCTGAACGCTTGCAAAAAGAGCAAAGGTGCAGTGAGGACAAATGATGAATCGCAATGAAAAGTTGGCCGATGCAAAGACTTACAGCGTTCAACGGTGTGCCTGACAGAAGAAGAAAAAGAAGAAGAAGAAGGAAAAGGAGGAAGATGAGATGGGAAGTCAGGTAGGAATGAAAGAAGGAGAGGAGGACTCCGATTTTTCCGCGGGCGGGATTTTGAAACCTGTTTGAGCGCTTTGAAATCTAGAGAAATAAAAGAACCGAGGCCAAAGCCGGGTGAGCACGTTTAGGGGGGACCGGGGAAGACGTGGAGGAAGCGGTGGTAGCCGAAGGGACGAAGAGCCGAAGAGAAGGCGCACGGAATACACGAAGGATGGGCCGACAGGCCAAGAGAAGTCCGGCAAAAAGTAGTTCGCCGTTCATACACGCACCGTGATTTCTCTCGTTCGTTCGTTCGTTCCTCCTATTCTTGTGTTCTTCTTGTTCCCCTTCTTTCCATCCTATCCGTTCTTTCTCTTTTATCCTCGTCCTGCGGTTACCTCCTTCGACGTTCCTCTGCAAGGAATGTGCCATACTCAAGTTGGGAGCGACAGAATTATATGGCGCGCATCTGATGTATCGGATTGTCACTTACGATCTCGATCGTCCCGATTGTTTCTTCGATTGCGAATTAATTTCGAGAGCTAAGCTCTCCTGAGAAGCCATAAACGCGTGTGGCGGCACATTGAGTGGTTAGTAATGGGTGTTAATTACGTGCAATTATATTGCGTATGTGAGCGTAGGATATATTGATCGGCGATTAGCTATTCACGGCAGATGTGCGTCTCCGTCTTTAAGCTATTAGCTGTTCCCTTATCGTCGAATATTATCGTTTAGTGCGTTCTGCATAAGGAGCCTGGCATTCAGAAGTTTATCTTAAAATGATAATTGCGAGAGAAACTGATTTCGAAGTTCAAAACAATATTTCTTGATAACATTATTATAAATATATATTATATCGTATGAACCATTTAGTAAAACAATTGTTTGGATATGAAACTAATATACATAAAAAGTGAAATGAAAGAAAATTGTTTTATTAACCCTCGATTGACGCACGTCAAAACATTTATGATTTCATGATTAATAAAAATTTCTATGATTTCCAAATATATTTCTTTCTTCAGATATTTTTTGTACGATAAAAAATTATATCTACTAAATTTATTACAAATAAAAATTTCTAAAGCAGAAAATTACTTAAATTCGGAAAAATATCTTTATCTTATTACCATATTAGAGGAAGATCACCGATACTGACATAGGTCTCCTAAAGCGACATCTCCTTATTTCTTAGAAACTTTACACCTTATTGATACTAATAAAAACGTGATCTGTTTAGCTAATTAAAGAAGTACAAACTCATAATTCATATATTTGTGGCTTATTTCTATACCAAATCAGCTAAAAACAAATTCTATGAATCCGAGAAGAAAATTTTTACGGTGTTCTTTTACAAATTGCGTAATTAAAATAATAGTGACTGTATTATTGATAATATTATGTCATTCTAAATGTTTATAGTTTCATAAATTAGTTTCCTTTACAGAATAGGATATATCTTTATTTATAGAATAGGAATGTTGGCATTTTTTTTTATATTGCCTACTATGTCAGTTTTGAAGCCCATTTTGTCAGACGCTCATTTTTGCTTACGAAAAACTCAATTATTGCAATATTGCAAACATATTATAAAAACTGCTTATACTATAGAAGATATATACTGATAGAAGACACTTTTTAGTTTGTATTTATGTTTTTGAAGTTGTATTTTTACCTTTTGTTTAAGAAATATTGTCTAAAAACAAAGTGGTATGTCGGTATCGGTGACTTTCCTCTATTATTATATTATATATACGTAATTTATGTTGAAATTATTTTAATAAAATAAACAACATAGTTTTTTAAGAAAATCTCATGTTGCTTTCGATGTCGATCTCACTGTCATCAAAGGAGAGTCTTAGCTTGTTCGAAAGTAACTTAACGGCTCGCTCACAATCAAAAGCGATGCAGCCACCTGACGCACTGCGTGCACATTTCCACACTTACGCCGCTCCGTAACACTCGGTGCAACAATTACCGACGTCGTTGGTGATATTTTTAGACGGTCATCGACAGTCTCGTTTATAGTCCAGGAAATGCGCGATGCGGCGTCTCCGGCTTTTACGCGATAAGCGACGATCTCGCGAAGTGGGTCACGAAGGATCATTTGCGCATAGCTTGGGAGCCGCGAGCTCGTTGACCGAGGCCTTAATCGGAGACAAAGTGATCTATGAATCTAACACCCGACAGACACGCGTACTTATTTTTACTCATGAATCGGGTCGCATAGAACCGACGCGTCTCATTAGAGAAAATCAGCTAGCAGCATCCCACCGTGAGTTCATTTCGCGAATGGCACGCATTTACAAATATGAGAAATGCAATCGTGCACGCACATGTTAAGTCCGATAAGACACTTGTCATTGTTCATTCAATTTGCCAAATTTAAGCAGCTGCATCGTTAAACGATTTATTTAAAAAATCATGATTTGCTTTATTACAGTAAATAATTTCAATAATTCATTTAATTAAATAGTATACTTGGAAAGTCACGAAAAATATTGTTTAACGATTCAACTTCCTGCTAAATGAAAATATCATTTTCGTTCCGTAATTATAATTCACGTTATTAATTAAAACTGAAATTTTCGAAGGAGCTGTTAACATCATCCTAGAAATGTACTGTTCAAAATGAATGGTAAAGAAAGTTTGCCTTTGCTTGCCGCACCTTCGCTCTCGACTGAAAACTATGCTGAATAAATAAATGAAGCGACCGAAGCTTCGCTGTTTATCTCGTGCAGAAGTTTCGTCGGACCGAGAGCATTACTTCTCCAACGTCGTACAAAAGGTTCTCGCGATGTCACCATAGAGACGGGTCGTAAGGTCGTAAAAGGTTGCGCACCAGCGATATAAAGCGTTTAATGCGCGACTCTTGAAATTCTATTTGCACCGGCGATGCCATCTCTGCGTCGGCTTTTGCGTAGAAAGTTCGTGCAGGTGTGGCAGTTTACCGTGCCGAAACAATGCATCTTAGCGGCGACTTAATCTCATCTTCTCTCTTTCGCACTTCTTTTTCAATTTTTCTTTCTCACAAAAACAATAGGTTTGTCTTTAAAGAAAAGATTTTCTAAGAATCGGCTGTTATATCTATGGAATCCAAAATGGGATCCTTTCCGCGGTAATAATTATTTCTATATGCATTTCTATATGCATGTACATATAGAATTATCTCTGTAAAATTAGAGTGACTTGCATTTTCAGAATTTTAATTTAATTATAATTGATACAGTTCTAATTCTCTATTCTAAGTTTTAAAATCTCTAGTACGTATTAAATCCTTTATAAAATTTGATTATAAAACGTGTTATGACTACGGTTGCCACCTCTACGGTTTTCAGCCGAGACTCCAGCTTTTTAACCAAATCTCTGGTTCTCCGACACGTGGAAAAATTCTGCGACTAACAGCTGAAAATTATGATAATCTTTTTTTTTTTAACTATGTACGATTTTCCTCCAGTTTTTGGACAGATATCTCTGGTGAAAGATCAAATCAAATCTAATGACTTTTTTTAGAAGACGCATTACAAGAAATGAATTTAAGGATTAAAAGATCCAGCTTCGACCGTTATGGCCATTATTTCTTATTGCCTATTTGTTGAGTTTTCAAATGTCCAATAAAATTCTTATTGTTTACATTACAAGAAAATTTTGGCAATTTCGGCAGTAGTTCAATTCGCTGCTCCGACTAACGGTCGATTTCTACTGGAACATTAATCATTGTGGCTAATATTTTGTCTAACATCTAAAAATCTGTGATTTTGAAATAAATATTAGATACACTGTTGTTAAATTCATAATGACAAATTATATCCAATTTGGGTTGTTTTTAATCATTTCTATAAGTTGCCACTGCTCTGATCTTACTCAATAATGTCGTTGATTTAACTGGAACAATAAAGTTAATTCAACTCAAGAAAATGTATTAAATTTGTATTAAAAAAAATGTACATTTTTAACTTAAGTTTATTATTTACTAACAATAAGTGCATCCGTTAATATTATTTATTCTGGAATTAATCACAAAAATGGATTGATTTACATTTTGACATACATGAAAATTAAAAATAATAAAATATTATTTAACTCAAGGGATTGGGTTGTCATTACTCCTTTGATATCTAACAGTGTAAATATTTCAAATCACACATTATGAAATTAGTAAGATTGCACTCAGAGAAAAAAATAGCAGCAATTATAAAAACGTATAATAAATCAACCTAACTAAGACTCCTTATAAATAAAAAAACAATGAAAGAACAAGGGCAGTAGGAGTCAAGCGCGGGAGATGTTGCGCAAATAACACGGCTATCGTAGCGTGAAACTTCTTTATTTTACTAAAGCGCTTACATGTTTTTTTTTTTTTTAGCAATTATAAAAGTGTGACAGCTATACAAGTTTTATATGTAGAATTAATGTACATATATAGTTAAATAAACTATTTTATATTTATTGTTGGTTTATGTAACTATGTATGCTAATTCTAATTATTAAATTTGTGTACAGTTATCACGTCTTTATAATTGCCATCACTGCACTTTTCTCTAAATGTGCAAGTAAGTAGGATTAAACGCAAGTAAGATTAAGACTTGTTTAACATATCACATAATAACACGTCACAAATAGCCGATAAAATTCACAAAATCCTTGCCGAAATTTTAACGAAAATTGAAAATGTTTCTGATTACGTCGTATCGCTACGTTTTAACGTTAATTAGACTAAATGGACTTCGTTTTATGCAACTTGAGGGATTAAGGATTCCCGAAGGGATATTTCGAAATTGCGCAGTTTAGCGGGACGAGTGTAATGAAGAGTGCAGCCTCTCCCGCGGGGCACATTGGCGAATAAATATCCACTGCAAAACAAGTCGCGATATTTCCGCGGTATATTTTTATGAGAGATTTTTTTTAAAGGTGCCAAATAATTCCGCTGTCGCACACTGTGTGTGCCATTTCGGTCGATAAAAAGTATAACAGCGATAAAAATTATTACAGCGCGGTCAAACGTTGTTTCTGCGACGTGATCAATTATCGTCAGCTCTTTCGCGCCGCTAACTGTATTATGTATGTGCGACGTATTGAATTACCAAAAAATGGTGAAAAATGTACGCCATGTGGACAGCGAGATGGAAAAATTTACCGTGAAATATACGAATAATGCGCACAACATGCGAAATGATATATGTGTGCGTGTGTATATATAGATGTGCTCGTCGGAACGCACCCGATAAACTTTTTGCACCTATGCACACGTTTTGCGCGCGCTTTTATCAGTAACTCATCGTCACCATGTTTTACACATGCATTCGCTAATTGATTCAAATTGACTCGTTTTCAGTCAACTACAGTTCGCGCAGAGCTACACAACAAATGTATACATGTACAAAAATATAGCAATATACTAATATAAAAAATATATATATATATATACATATAAATCGTTGACACGAGCACATATATTTATCGAGTTATTATATTAGATTAATGCCAGAACTGCCAGACCGTCAAATTACTGATATTGACAAATATGAAATGTTGTTTTTTCGTTAAAATATCCTCGTTTCTTTTCGAAAAATTACATATGTAGACAGACAAATTTTTTTATATCTATACTGAAATATAATTTTTAGTTAAATTTTGATAAAGTCAGATATTCTCGAAATTTGTTATATATGTTTTAATTATTTTATACGTTCTAAATATTTTTTTTTTTCTTTTACAAACAGCTATAAATATGTAACTTTTTTTCTGTCAATGTAATGACGTACATATTTCATAGATATATATGTGTTAAAATCTCAAAAGATACGTAGCATGTATGTGTTAAAGCATATATCGATTGTTATTACGCATTTTAATTTCAAAGTTCCTTTAGATTGATAAAAAAAAAAACAAATTGTAATAATATCCATATCGTATATAAGCATCGAGAGAAAGATAAGCAGAGAGAAAAAATAAAAGAGAATTGATTTTAGCTACAGCATTCATAAATTAATTTTGTTCCCATTTTCCTGCCCAGTATCCATAATTTAATCAAACTTTAATCAAGCAGAAACTTTTGCGATAAAAATTGTTGTAGGACCAATATTAAATTTCATAAAATCGGAGTATCATTCATTTATATATCCGGCTAAATGAGCAAGTAGGTCGATAACATGTTGGAAACAAACGCGAATTTTCGTAGAAAGTATTTGTTTTTACCGGACTTAAACCAAGCATTTATCCGTATATATTTTGATAAACCTTCGTGTAATACACGAAAAAATGAAAAAACCTTTGAATGTATTTTATTAATTAAACTTTTTCACCCTAAAAACATAACTTTTTTCGATTCAGAATCCCTCCTTGCTGTCTTTTCTGTCGATGATAATTTGTCGCAATTACAATTACAAACAATTATGCATTTGTAATGCGTATTTCATGAAAGTGGGAGTATTTCCCGGTCTATGTCTATCTCATTTGGGATCTCAAGAAGGGATGACGCCGATGACGGCGAGGACAATATCAAAACGACCGAGAGGATGAAGTGTCACGAGGGTAGGAAGATCGAAGGCCTCCTGATCGCTTGCGAGTGGAAGCAACCAGAAGCGGATATTAAGGTCTCACAGAAACAGGTTCACGATCCGGTCGATGAAATTGGAATCCCAACGGTATGGCTCTCTCGTCGAGTCTTATCACGGTAATATACGCGATCGCGCCGGACAGAAGAGCAAAGTAAAGAAGGAACGCCTCGTCGTAAATATCACAGTAACGAATCGAGAACTACCGGGCTCTCGGGACGATCGTTGCGTTACCGCGACGTTATGATCGACATCGATCTTCCTACGACTTATTTCCACTCATGGGTTATATAAAGAGTTGGACGGCAAAGTGGTGTACGTCATTTCTTATAAGAAAAAGAGTTAAGTACGTTGTAACACTATACTTGCAACAGCTTCATGTGCAAATATCTCACAAATTTCACTATGCTTTTATAAAATTCTTCATTGTTAACGATCGCGTATTATTTCAATTGCATAATTTTTCTCTTTATATAATGCGTTCTTAACATCAGTCCGTGAATTAAATCTTTGTGTGATCATTATCTGTGTGAATCTAGTAAAATATTTTAGTATAAAATTTGTGTATTGAATTCGAAAATCAAATCCATTGATCGTTACATGTAAGAACTTTTGACAAAATCGCAATTTATATTTAAATATAAAATCTTTAATATTTTGAATGTATTATACTTTTTGTTAGATATATAATAAAAATATCTTAAATTTAATATCTTAACATGTAACACGGTTTGAATAAAACAAACATAAAATGTTGAAAGTAAATAATACTATGTCCATATAATTGACAAATCATTAATTTCCAATATAATTTGATGATAAATATTTTAACCAATAAGTACTGTCACAAATAGAAATGTTAATATTATATTCATCACCTTTGTGATTTTACTCTCCCAAAATGATATCGCATAAATATATATTGCATAGTTCAATACCAAAATATCGGTACGTGATGAGAATTTTTTGAATTCGATTTTGGATTTAGCGTGATACCAATATCTTTAAAACGTTAAAATGTCTGATACAATAAATTTATCGCTAGTGTAATTTTTCCTGTTCATTTACAATCGCATTAGTAGATCAACTTAGGACAATCCTTTACTAATAGAAATATCGAAATATTAGTGATACTTAGCCGGGAACTACCGCGGTCATGTTTCACTCAGATCCACCAAGTAAAATAAATGTCCCCACTTAACAAGAGAAAATTTTATGCTAGGGTTGGCTCTACGTGCGATTCCACCCCTGAAGACAATTTCTTTCTACGCTCGGAAGATGAAACCTCCCAACGTTGGCCCGCAAAAATGTCGAGTGTACGTCGCCATTAATTTTCTCTGCCGCCGTACATCGCGCTGGTCGCTCGGATGCTCTCTTTTCAGCTCTGGCATTCTTTCTCTGCTCCTCTCCTCCGCTTTAGGATTCGACTGCCAGCCGTGTTGCTTTAGGTCAGTGCCGTCTTTCCATTGCCACCGCCCTTCCTCTCTCTTCCTTCTCGAATCCGACTGTCTTGCTCCGACGAGAAGAAACGAAGGAAAGAGGATAGGTAGGTAGATAGGTAGGTAGGTAGGTAGGTAGGTAGGTAGGTAGGTAGAGCGAAAGGGCTAAGGCAGAGGGAATATACGAACGAAGAAGAGAAAAGGAAAAAGAAAGAGAGAGAGAGAGAAATTCTAACGAGCGGTTTAAGGAGGGATAAGAAAACCGCCGGTTGGTCCTTGGTTCTTCCCGGAGAGTTCTTTGACTCTTGCACGACTTTTTGGGCCAACCAGCCCTTCTGTCTACCGACCATCTCTCTCATACCACTCCGACCATTCTTCATCAAATTCACCTCCTTCGTCTATTTCTTCGTAGTTGCTCTGTCTCCGTTCTACTGTCTCCCGACCGGTTCCAGCTTTTGCTAAATTGTCTTTTTTTTTCTTTTAATTAAGAGATAAATAAAAGTTTCAGCTTTCGTTATTCTGTTCCATTTGTATCAACGCATATGTGGATCTTGTTCTTGTTCTATTTTTCTTATAATTCTTGAATTAGGTTGTATTTTCCACTTTTTCTCAAATGTTTATACACTCGCAATAATATGTGTACATAAATATATATAATGTGTAAATGTATGTGAGTATCCACAGCATTTCTGTATTGAGCTTGAATTTGCTAAGCCGAAATGACTATGCGGATCAGTCATCCCTACAGGAGTCGAACCATCCTCAGAGGATCACCCATCTGGCGCCCTCTCTTGCTCAGAGTGTCTCTCGAAGAGCGAGAGGTACGACAAGGCATCCTCTCTTCGTCTCCGTGTCCCTTCCTTCCACGTCGCGCCCTTCTCGCCACCCTATGTCGCACACCGCCGATCGTACGCCCGATTAGGTTCGAGTAATTCGCCGGAGAGCGAGGGGATAACGCGAATAACGGCGAGATAAGCTACGTACCGTCCAGACGTGCTTCCGATATCTCTCCCTTTCTTGACGTCGCTTAAAATTTTGCCAACCAGCGCGACGCTTCGAGATTAAAGATTAGACCATCGATATGTCGATACTAGAAAGTCAGATAACACAAATCTCTCTTATAGGAACATCGTATGACGTGTAAAAGAGGTCCTAATCTTTCAAACATTGCTTTAACTTTTATTTCTAAACTGTGTATGGCGTTGCCTTTATGATTTTGATAGTGGTACCTTTATGGTTTTGTAAACTCTAAAAAGTATAAGTGTAGATTTAACACCAGTCTATAATTCTCATCATGTTGGTGTTAATTATTAATAACAATATTTTTTAGAGTATACAGAACCGTACCGTTATCAAAATCATAAAGACAACACTGTACAGTTTAGAAAATTAAAACGATATTTGAAAGATCAGAACCTCTTTTAGGTTCTATAGTACATGCCATGCAATGTTCCTATAAGATCTTTGTGTTCGTGTTAATATTAATACTAACATAGCACAGATTAAAAATTTTTAATGTTTATATCAATACTATCATGATATGGATTTAAATCCCCTGCAATGTTAAATCCACATCATGTTAATATTAGTATCAACATTGTGAGAATTATATAGACATTACATGGTGTATTAAATCCACATCTATATTTTTAGAGTATATTAATACTTTTATAAATACTTATGAATAATTTAAAAATATCTATCATGGCACAGATACCACGCAAGTAATACTTAAATAGGTAAAAACGCGATATACATTTTTATAATAACCAGCTCTATTCCTGGAGCTGCAAGGAAGGGTATTGTACCTTCGGGGATTTCGCAGATTTGGGGATTATACGTGCCTAGAATTTACATTTGGTTATGCGATCGCTTTCTCGCTGACCACGCAAAAGCAAAGCCGTTTTGTAAGGATTATGTTTCTAGAAAAGTCCGAGCGATTAAACATATATGAACGCCGTGAGATAAACGGCGATGTTAATCCACGTTAATACGGCGGGATTTTGGAATGTAACGTACAACAAATAAGAGTATTACCGCTCTCTTTATACACGAAATTTCTTTTTCCAACCGTTGACTGGTAGCATCTGCTAAAAATAAGAAATTTCACGAGAACAGTGAATTATCGATTATATGTCAAATGCAATTTCACCTTACTAGTATCTTTTCGTAAGCCGTAAGTACGTTTTCTGTGAGAAAATTATTAAGAGAAAATTTGCGAGCATCGCAAATCCAGTTTCCAATGAAGACTACTCTTCATGTAGAAATTTGCATCTTTGTGTTTAATCGAAATATGAAATTACAAATATTAATCTAGCTGTTTCCTAGTAAAAAATAAAGAAAGCGGAATTAAAAATATCAATCTCCAAGCTTTTCATAAATAAACTATTGAAATCGTTCACCGTTACAAGTTCCGGAATTGCATTAGTCATCGAAATATAACATAAAATAAGAATTACATTCAAAATAAATAAAATCGACAAGAAAATTAACGAATAAAAAATCTCTATACACCAAGAGTTTCTTTATGCTTTTCTACATGATGCGATTTGTAATCATAGTAGAAGCAGAATCACTTGCATGACATCATAAAATCTCTTAGTCTTCATATGTGTCATCTCTTTTTTGATCAGCCTGATATTTAAATATTAAAACGCGAACTGTCTCCAATTTAGAGATTAATAAGATTATTCAAACTTATATAATAGAATAAATTATAGCAATCACAATAAAAAAATATATTGCATTTTTATGTAATATATCGTGCCTAGAATAAATAAAATGTTTGAAATTTAGAAATGTATTAAACTTAGAATAATTGCAACGGTCATAATAAATAAATATTGCATCTTTCGTGAAATGTATCGTACTCTGCCATCAATTTTCTATTTTATATTTTCGTGAAATAATAAGTTTAGCTTTAATATTAACATTCTTTATCATAATGTAATACTGCGGTAATGGTAGTAATATTTAGATACTGAATATGATAATACATACATATACATATGCATTAATGTACTTTATTCAATATTCTAAGGAAGTTCCGATTTTATAATTTAAGCAAAGAAGAGGTACATCAAGGAAAATAGAATTATCTAGTTATTGCACCAAGGAGCCGTTAATCGCCCGCACGTATATGAAAAACATGAATCATTTATTCTGATTGCAACTAGCAGCTGTTTTTCCCTATTACGTTTTCGAGCTTTACAGCAACAACAATCCGGCGTGACGCGATATTAGCTTTCTTCTCTCGATCCGGCTCTTTAGCGGTTGCAACTCGCTAAGCCCAATTTGGTGGCGCATCTCTCGTCCCCTCAATGGACGTTTACTCGCCAAGTGTGGTACGTGAATCTCTCTTCCATTACACGACGTCGAAACTGCGCTAAATTACAGCCTCGAAACCGAAGAGCCGTAGTGAACGATCGAGGTGTAGTCGAGAGAAAAAGGAAAGATTTGAAGAGCTCCTTCGCGCCGTCGGCGTTGGCGCATCTGCCATAGATGCTCCGGGACTTAAAGTTAGCGCAAGCAATCGTCGAACATGTGGTCGGTTAGAGGCTAGTTGAGAATTAGAGTACTTATATATACTCTCCGACAAAGTGCGTTAAGATGAGACAAAAGGGCATTTTGATAAAAATATAAGAGAACTTTCTCTCTTTTAGATAAAAATTGAAAATATTAAAGGAAGTAAAATCATATATCAGTAGTTACTAATGCAATAAACATATACGTTTTTATATCAATTTCTATAGATAAAAATATCTAGCTGAGTATATTATAACTGAGTATTCACACGCGAAGGTATGCATAAAAATTAGACCGATATCTCTATATCTGTTGCTTACAAACACGATCAAACATCGTTAGAAACAAATTTTTGACATTGTTCGGCGGATTCATTATCCACGAAGTTGCGTCTCGACAACAACTGTTACCCGTCGGTGGTGGTTGAAGGCGTTGATAGTTGCGGTTGATGACTAGAATAGCGCATACTGGTAGCAGCTGTCATTACCCAGAGGCAAGCTTGCTCGTGACTAATCCTGCATGCCGATTCACCGTAACCTAGCCTACGAACCTGCCTCTATACATACATATATGTACATACACCCGATTAACGTGCTAGGTTACCCTAGGTTGTCATCCTGCCGCAAGGAAACCAAATCGATAACGCGCGTGCTACACGTGAGCGACCCAGTAACGTGGCATCCGCTTTGTTTCCATCCCTCCGGTAAACAATCAAAATTTTTTGAATATTCTTTAAAACAAAACAATTTACGCGAATTTTGTAAAAACTGTGTTGTTTCAATTATCTAATTCCAAAATAACGATTGTTTTATCTTATTCACTGTTAAATTCATAATGTCAAATTATACCCAACTTGAATTAGTTTTAATCATTTCTATAAGTCGCCACTGCTTTTACTCAATATGTTAATTTAACTAAAACAATAGAGTTAAATAATCCAAGAAAATGTATTAAATTTGACTCAAATTAATTATTTGCTAAGTGCATATATTAATATGGATGTTGTTTACTTTGAAACTATTCACAGAAATAGATCAATTTAGATTTTGGCAAACATGAAAGTTAAAAATAATAAAATTTTGACTCAAAGGATTAGATTACTATTGTTGATCCTTTAATATTTAACAATTCGCCAGCCTGTTCGAAAATTACTTCGAAATTAATTGATACCCGAAATTTCTCACGTATTTTAAGATACAAAAAAATTTTAAATAAGAAACAATATTTCGATAAATAAATTGAAGTGATTCAATCAGTATATTGAATTTAATAAATAGAGATTAATTTCTTCAACTTTATCTATTAAAATATTTTAAAATAAAAATTTTCTAATTAAAAATTAATCAAGATCAAATTTAAATAGAAATTCAACGTAGTCGCGATTTGAGCAGTATCCATCGACGCGTCGATTACATTTCGGATGACTAAACGCCAGATAGAGAGACCAGAGTGAGAGACGCCTAATTTGCATAGCGGCTTTGAAGATAGGATCGAAGGATTCGTCGAGCGATGCTTTTTTGGCACACGTCGCGTAACATTATATAATTCAACCGGAAAATTCAACGGACGCTCGCTTCGAGTTTCAATGTATTTTCCTTTCTCTCATTTACTTGGGTAACATTTCTACTGCGAATCCGTCTTCTCTTGCTCCTCCTGCTCCTTCTCCTTCTCCCTCTCCTCTCCGCCCTTGGTTGAGATATTTCCAGCGCGTAATGTAATCCGCTTTACCTCGACTGTGCGCGCGGTTGACATATTTTTTCTCCCTTCGTCGTCTAAAGTACGTATGCTGCCATACAATGTTCTAAGGAGTCTTTCCCGCTTTTTCTTTCCGCCCGGTAATACCGTCCCGACGAATGTAACGCAATATTTTCATTGCGCTCTTTGCTCGCGGCTACGGAAATGAATATCGTCTCTTTGCCGATATTAAAGTCAAATCAGCGGGAAAACGTCGGGCTAATATTACCATTTCCAACGAGCCGTTTGATGCGGAGAAAAAAAGCCGTCCTGGCGGTGCGATGAGCTTTACCTTCTCCGGATGTTTCTGCGGATACGCTGATTCGTCCTAGCTCTTCGTTCTATCTCGCACGATGTAACATCGCAGAGAAATTAGAACGGTTTTGTACGAATAACAAAAATTAATCACATTGGAGCCTCGATCAGGCATTTCTATTGTATATTATATCATGTTATCAAAGAATTCAATATTGTCAAAGTAGCTGTAAGTAATATGATTCAGACTATGATTCATTTGATGCTACAAATATTTCGAAGCATTTTTTGTTGGTCGGTTAATTAACTTTTTCTTCTGATTGGTCAGTCAAATGCTTCGAAGCATTTGCAGCGCCAAGTGGACCGCACCTTTAGAGAGTAACTTATCCCTGATACAAAATAACGTTTTTCTATCTGTGGCCCGTTTATCGTTCGGTTACAATACGGTACATGTATCGCTCAATTCCGACTGTGCAAGAATGGCTTTACGCACGACGAAAAGGCGAAACTCTTCGGCTATTCTCTTCTCTCCGGTGCACCGGAGCCTCGCCGCGCATAATTGTGTACCTTGCGCTCTTCGATCAACGTCCGGTAACGAGTTGACATACCGCGCAAAAACGCGGATCGATAGCGTATGCATTACGGCCGTGTGTCCATCCGTTACGATCGCGTGTATACGTGCGTATACGTGTGAACGTGTAAGCGCGCGCGCGCGCGCGTCCCTGCTACGTCCATACGTGTGGTGTAGTCACAGACGAGCACCACCCGCTGCAGGCGGTCGCCACTGGGTACACGAGCGCGAGCACGCGACTGAATTTCGCGGAGCGATAAACTTTCGGCGAAGAGGACATTTTAGCTGACGGCAAAAGCTGGTAAGTTCCTCGAACGAACTCTCAGAAATTAATTTTATTTTTGGACTTCCCGTACGCCCGCGCCGCCTTGCGATATTCGCAGAGGAATCGTTAAATCTGAATATTTTGCGATCTAAAGTAAAAGCATTCTATTCATCTATCTATATATATATATATATATACTTTCATAAAAAAGAACATTTTCTCTTTTTTTTTCAATTTAAAAAAAAAAGGACATTCGTTAATCTCCATCTGCAATTATATTTTTACTCTCTCTGTCTGTAATCTAACAATAAATCTTTTTTTATTCAACCCAAGTTTTTTTTAATGCTCTATGAAGCTTTCAAAAAATGTGGAAAAATTCAGAGTTACTTTTCAACATTTTAATTACATTACCAAACAGTTTTTTAACTGAAATTAAAGCCTTATGTAATAAAAATTGAAATATGAGCAAAAATGAGAATAAAATTTGAAAGGGAAATTTCGTTTTTTGTACCAAAAAAAAACCAGATTGCAGACGAACGGTTAAACATGGCCTTCTGTTTTAATCTTGTAATCTAACATTAAATAGTCCTCATGCAAATAGGACATCATCGCCGACGCGCCGGAAACGTGCCGCATATTTACATCGGAACTAATTCGCATTATACGGAAATCTGTCGTCGAACCTTATGATACTATTTTTTATCTTGCCGGCACTTTGCATCACGCCGCCCCGACCGTTGTTTACGTAATAAACATTCTTCTTCGTGATAAAGAGCGCGCTTAGGCGGGCGGAAGAGGTTTCTTTCAGAGCGTTTCTTCGGAGAACACGTGGTTTCGAGGTGGGAAGGTACTTTGTCTTTGCACCATCGCGCGTGCAGTGTTGGATGCTACGGCGTGAAGATCTTTTTTTTTTATAAATCGCTTTTATAGCATGCTATCAGGTCGCTGTATAAATAATATCCATTTATCCCCCGCAACGCTAATATTTACAGCGAGTTTATTTACACCTTTTTTCGCTTAAGCACCTATTATAATGCTACTAATAACCAGATAGGGTATAACCTACTAATTATCCAATATTTTTTAATAATACTTTTTGCATTATATTCAATCATATAATGTATTATCTATGAAATGACTTGTTAAATTAAATTCGTTATATCCCTGGTTGTTATATCTTCGGAAATAAATTTTATAAACTATATACGATTTCTACGAACAACTTGTGTACAAGTTTAACTTTGTTCGTTAAACTGTTTCATAGGACTGCAACCTTCGGTATCAACGAGTCTTGATTATGAAAGAACAAATAATGTAACCAATAAAACAATGAGCATGGAGCAAGGTTGTATCGATTGTATCAAATACTTTCCTCCACGTGCAACCAAAAGACGATGCATAATTCGTGCACTCGTATTTTTATTTCATTATCTTATAGTTCCCGTCACTCTCACCAAGATGGAAAAAAGTAAAAACGTCTTTCTTAAGAAAAAAAAGAAAAGATGATTGTCGCTCTCCTGTAATGTCTTTTTAATCATAAATTTCATGTTTGCGAGCAAAAGCGTTCAAAAAATACAATCTATTTCAATTAAAAATTTGCATATTCCAGAATAATACATGTAGCTTCATATTCAACACTCACTATCAAATTCTTTGCCATTATTGTTAATATAATACCGAAAAAGATTAACAGAAATTTCGAGTTGCATAAACGATGCAGCTTAAATCTATCATGCTGCTTGCGTAAAAATAAATTTAATTAATGCCACGTTCTAAGAATTAAAAATATCAGAATCCAAAATGTCTTCCCGAAATATTTCCTAAAAAGATATTAAAATATTACCTAAAATTCCTTTCAAATATTAAAATCAACGAACTATTATGCGTTTAAAATTTCGTTTAATTTTGTTTAGGGTTCCCTTAATATTTGATGCTCTAGTATTAATTCCCATTTCCTTCGTCATGCGACAGTGTTGCATACGAAAGATAATCGATCTCAAAATACGAAACCGCACAAGTAAGGTAGCGCCTAACTATGCACACTATAAGTTAATTCCTAGTTTTATACTAAGAAATTCTCTTTTCGTTGTGTCACTCGCGGCGTGGAAGGTTAAGCTGTTGCACGGCGGATTATCGATCCGCGACGGAAAAAAGGCTGTTGCAATGCGTCCTATTTTAGGCTGCGAGCCAACGAGGCTTCGCGCCGCGTTGTTCGGTTTGACTCTCTTCTCGTTGCAATCGGCTACACCGCACCTCACTCGTCAATTTTTTGTACAATATTTTCAATGGCCAATCACCGACAAATGCTATCAAATATGCCCGTTACATAGTGTGTACAATGTACTCGTACATCCATTTAAAATAATTTATTAAAAAATATTGTCGAAAAAATATAGAGCGAATAAACGATGATAAAGAGTATACAATAGTATTTACTATTGTTTGATCGTTTCCTTATGATTTGTATTTCGACAAACACAAAATGTTCCGTAAGATAAGTAAATGTACAAGCATTTTTAATTTCTAATAACAATAACTTTTGTAATTAATAAGATGTGAATATAATTAACTTTAATAACAATTAAAATTGAATTTTGCTGTATAATAAGATTTGTAAACTAACATACGATCTTTTCCTTGCACTCTATATATTTTCTTGTATACTTTCTAAATCTTTTAGAGTAAATTGTCACTCTAAAGAGTGAAATTTCTCACTTTTAAAAATTGAAAATTGAGTCACTCTTTTTCTAGACTGGCTCCAACTCTTATTTAAAGTGAGATTCCACTCCAAAGAATTTAGAAAATATATTTTGATACTCTATTCTCTTTTTATTTTTCTTTTTTATATTTTTCACTTTTCATTTACATATTTTATTAATATACAATACTAAAATGCATATATAAATTATTTTAACGCCTCGCCAAAATGTCATGTCAAAATCCAAAATAAAGTTATAACGTCAAAATTTCATGTCGATAAAATCGCGGTTAAAAAGTAATCGTATTTTTTCTGCGGGATACTAGAACAATAATGAACTGATTTTGCGATATTAACTCGGGAGCAGAACGGCAACGTTACCGGGGAGTGCGGCATGCGAAACGACTCGCATAACATCATCATCCCGCACGCATACCCGTACCGCATGCTTTGACAAAACTTTCGCCGCGCAAAACCTCGCATTTCTCTCTCTTTCTCTTCCTCACTCGGGCATCATTGCGGTTCCCCTTCACGTCGTGGATGTTCGGTCTGACGCGACCTACCCCAAAATCGCCCGTTAGGCCTTCACAGGCGGCCTGACGCGCCACGCGCACAATTTCGTCCATGGACGAAACTTTCGCTGTACCACATCCGGCCCGAACCTTCCTTACGAGGTACGACGTTGCGTGGCCACCTCTGGCATAATAATTGTCCGACGCGTAATATGGTACAGTCTCGACAACGAGTACCGGGCTCGTTCTCTGTGCACGATGAAAATCGACTCGCGAGGAAGTATTAAATTTCGGATGACTGAAATTTTACAGTACGTACATTTGGTTTATGCAATTTCTGTTCAAGGCAATTAAAATAAATTTTGTCCTTAACTCTCATTAAAAATTTATTTGCACTCAAAGCCGAATTGAGAGACACTCAATTATCAAATGTAAAATACGAAATATTAAATGAGAAAGTATGTTTAATAATAATTTTTTGTATAATACAAGTTCTAGATGTTCCTAATTAAACACATCTCATTCAAATTGGTTTCAATTGCATTCGGATCAATGTGAAAAATGCATGAATAAAAAAATTATTAAATTTCAAAAATTACGTGTCAATTTGCTCTTCATCTCCCAACATCAAAAACGCAAAAAAAGAAATATTATGTTAAAGCATATGCTAAATAAAAAAATATTTACACGAGCAGGCTAAAAATATTACGTCAAAATCTATTATAAAATATAATTTTTTATATTTTCTACCATTTTAATTGTCAAACCGATAAAAGAGCTTTCAAAATTTATCAATGTTTCTTTATATATTTTTTACGCTTCATATTTTACAGTATACAGATACTAAATTATTTTAATTAAATGTAAAATGTGAAAAAATGTAAGTATATCAAGCGTCCAATTTGAAACATGTATTACGACAGCATTGATAATATGAGAAAAAAATGTAATACAGATATCGTTTTTCTATTAACAAAATTTGAATATTTTGCACATCGATACTTTTAATTACGGAGTGATGTAACGTAAATATAAATTTACATTTCGATATATTGACGTACAAAGATATTGAACTGATGTTGGCACAACTCCTTGTAAGTTAATATTGACATAATTTGGCTTAATGCAAAATCTAGACGCCGCGTAACAGTTGGTATTTGCTTTTCTTCCATATGTATTTACCATATTCCAGGTTGATTTTATCGCTTTGCCGTGAAAAAATGTCGACAAAATTGATGGAAGAATTGCACCTAAGCTTTTCGTTAGACCGAGAGAAAGAGAAAGAGAAAGATAGATAGATAGAGAGAGAGAGAGAGAGAGAGAGAGATATGAGAAATAATTTAAATATACTGAGTTTAATATTTATTTAAATCCTCACATGTTTTACGCGATATGGAGATCTGTGCATACTCAATTTGCAATAAGTTGAAATTTAAATCAGTGCAGTTATCACGATTAATCGCAAAAAATCAATGGTACATCAGAAAATATATCTGAAAATTTTCGTAGAGAATTTATTTTTTCCAATACTTTGAAAACAAATATTTAGAAATAATATAATATTTTTCCTAAAAATAGTTTAAAAGCAAAAATCATATATATAAATATCCCAGTATTTGATTAACTCAAGATTTTAATTATACATTTTTCAATACGATCCATAATTATTTATTACAGTAATTATAACTTTTAGGAAATAGAAACTATAAATTCACGACACAAATTTGGATCAAGATCTTAAGAACATCGTCTAGAAATGGGTCTTTTCCTATAAGCATTAGTTAAAGTTAATTGAGACTTAAGTGATTCTCTGAGAATCAGTTAAACCACCGTTAACGTTAACCAACACCACTGAGAACAGTCCTTATCGGTAAATCCGTCGCTGTTTGCTGATGAATAGCCGTGAATGTTTCAGTTTGCAATTTCGAGGAGAATCATCGCGTGCGGAGGAGCTTGCGAGTAATCGGGAATCGAGACGCAGAACATGCGTTCGTGCGTGGGATCGTTGGATAATGCGCGGCTATTTCACGCCGATGCTATCGCAACATTTTTACGACGCGATACAGTAACGCGTTACGGTATTACGCTCGCATTACCGATAATTATCGTTAACGTTATTTTGCGTAATGTTCGCACTCGCGATACGCGCTTTGTGAAAGAAAGGAAAAGAGAAAAAAATTTCATTATATAATAGTATATGTACATACGTAAAACTTCAAACCGTCTACCATTAATATGAATTTCAATATTATATACATGATGTTCGTAATTTTTTGACACTTAATGAAAAAATGTTTGCTAAAAAAATTTTACTTGATTCTCTTAGATTTCTTATTTTTATATAAAATAAAGATCGTCGTCTCACGATTTAATTAGGGAATTGATTGCATCTGTATAAAAAATTTGTCATGTCTACAAATCTTGCTCTTGTCTAAATTGCTCTTGTCTAAATTGTACTAGTGCTATCCTAAAAATCTATTAAACTACTCTGTCATTTTTTTTCCAAAAATGTTTACTATCAAAACATTGAAATTCCAGCAACGTGAGTATTGGAAATATCAACGAACCATTCGATATCGACAAATAATCGGTATTGCTCGTGTCGCGTCCAGCAATGGGCCGATTGCCGAAATCCGACGCTTTTCGACACGTTTTATTCACAGCATGGGCTTTTAGCCCGTACGTATGTACACAAGGTCATTGACGCGGTACACTTTTATCGTTAAGTATGGTCGACGATGAGTGGCTTACACGCGGTTGGATCTCGTTGTATTTTTTCTTTTTTTTCATTCCTCCGCTTCGCACGTATATCCTGTGTCGGAATTGAAACGACCGAAACGAACTATAACCGGGATAATTCCACGCAACTCATTGCATATTAAAACAAGTTCTTCAGTCTTCGAGACGCTAATACGTAATGATATATGATGTGAATACTAGTAAACAATTATTACAATTAATTATAGACATAATTATTGTAGCCGTATATAAAGATTTCTCTTTGAATAGTTAAATATTAAGTATTTTAGATATAAGCCGATTTTACGAAGATTAATCGCATATTTATTCATTAATAATTGATGCTTATAACATTGTTAAATTCAATGAAAATTGGATTTTCTACTACCTTATTATTTCTTTAAACTAAACAATTATATTGTTACAATTAAACAAGTCGATCGCATGTCGGTCATAATTAATGTAAACAGAGAAATAAAATTTATTAAAAAAAATTGCTATACAAACTAAATGCTATTGAAATGGAACACTTTGTGTAGAATTAATGAAAAATGTAATTATCAAAATTCTTAGATTAAACAAAAAATTTGCTACTCGAAAAACTGAGTTGCAAAAAATCCAAAACAGAAGAAAAATTTTATCATACATAAGAACGAAATTGATCGAGAGCTTAGCTAATTTCCGGTGATTCGTTGAATCGCCAGGTGCTTGCTTTGAATCCATTTTTTTGTATCAATCAACGTGTAATTGAGATGCTATCAGAGCAAAATGAGTTGACCAATCTCAGCGCTCGTTTTCGAGGATCGACGATGTTCACTCATATTCGGTGAGTGACTCGCAATCGCTGATTCTCAACGACCAGCAACACCAAACATTTATATGCTTACTGTCCGGCCTGAAAATATCGTACTCGAAGTGCATACAAGGACCCAGACCCTCCTCAACAACAATATTCGATATCCGCGTCAGGTTTTTGCATTTAAAACTTTTATTAACTATCGCGCGCTCGCAATTATATAGACATTGTATAAGGACAATAAAGTCTTCACAATAACGCGTGTGTGAAAAAAAAATCAAAGATTCTTTAATAAATTTCATTTCAGCAAAAATAATATGTATGATGGATTTATCAAAATTATATCGTGTTAAAAATAAAAACATAAATTAGTACCATACATAAATAGATATTTAAAAATTCGATTCGATTAATTTTAATTTAATTTTAGTTCAATAAAGTTTCTAAATAAGATTTCATTATAAATTATATTTGAAAAGATATATAATAGAGTATTAAACATTAAAAAGCTACGATCAATAATTCTCTAAATTTTGTTAAAGAAAATTCAATTTAGAATTTATGAGAAATTTTTTCTTTAAAGAGAAATTTAAATTTGGTCTATGAAATAATTCTATATATGTATAACGAGTCTACAATTTATTTTCGACTTCATAGTAAAGTAGATGAGAGATATACGAATTATATTATACGAATATCGCTAAATAAGACACTACTTCGATGAGGAGAGTTATAACGATAGCTCTCGGCGTTCAGTTTCGCTCAATAATGTAGGTACTGCGCAAATTGCACAATTGTGAAAATATTTCGTAAAAAGCATTGTGTGAAAATAAAACTTTTCTCTATACTTTATCTCGGTCTTTATACGGAAGTTTTTATATTGACAATTATGATACATCTGTAATTAATGTAGATAAAAAAACATTTCTACGTAGCGTTTTATCATTTACCTATAATCAAACTGCATCAGAATGTTATATTGAATATATAAAAAACATTTTATTAAATATTTCATGAAAGCAACGATGCTTTTTATTAAGTCGCATGAAAGGGAAAAAATAGCGCTCGTAACGTTTTTTCAGGACTTCCTTTGGAACGTTGGGAATTTCAAAAATCACGAAAAAAACAGGAAACAATTACGAAAAAAAATTCGCGGAACGAATTCCTATCAATTGCATTAATTTACCTATTCTTTCCAGGGACCGATCGCGATATTTCGCTGCATTGCGACGCATCGGATGTATCGCATGTCCATCACAAAGAATTAATCAAGTACACCGACTAAAAGACGGTGCACCTGCTATTTCGATGTATATCGTACACGATCGGCACGATCATTACAGCCAGTAAGAAGGCAGTCGACCTCGATATCCCGCGTCCGTTCGCTGCGTAGAAAGCTTATAATTTGGCAATGACCACGCAACGACAGTGATAAAAGAAGTACGCGCAAGTCTCGAACGCATACGGCGAAACGGAAGGAAAAAATGAACGTGGACGTATCACTTCGCGAGGCTGATAACCGTGAACGTCTCGTGCACGCACACACGTGCACAAGTGCACACGCAGGCACACGCGTGTACACGTTGCGCGCGCCTATGCTGAATTATGCAGCCTGCATATTTTCCGGTCTGTTTGGTGGGTCTCAAAGCCTAACCGGTAACCCGGCAGTCTGCGCACACGCATACGCACACACACAGGCAAACACACCGGGTGACTCGTCTGCAGAAGCCACGCAGAACGCGCGAAAATTTTTCAATTTCACAGCAGGCTGCGCCTGCAAGAACGCCCGCCGTGAAAGAAGAATCTCCCTCGAGCGAGGACGATTCCAAACTGAGAATAGAATAATGATGGGGCCGCAAAGAGATTCGTGGAATTTCTTTGCGACAGGCGATCTCGTTCTCTCGGGCCATTATTAGCTTCCACACGCACAATCTGAATAAAATCTCTCGACATTTCTTCATAATAATAAGTAATCAAAAAAACGTAGTTATAAATAATTTATAATTTATCGCAGCAAGTAATTTTACTTATTGAGAGACCCCGTAAATGAGAGACGAAAAGTATAGAACGTGAATTATTGTAGACAATTCCAAAGACGAGTGTGCGACATTAATTGCGAAGTATTTATGGGACTGTATGTTGAATACTAATTGATCATTCGTGAGATTTAGAAACTCCGTTCCTAAATGAAAACTATTAGCCTACGTCGCGCTATGTAAAAGAGACTTTGTCGTTTATTATAAATTATAATTCAATTTGCCGCGAATGGTCGTGATATGACAGCGACGAGATGTCGTCGGCGTTTTATTGTAACGCACGTAATTCGCCGATTGATCGATCGACGATTTAATGAACGCTAGCGAACCGGCATCATTGTGCCGAATCGAACGATGCGTAATTTCCGCGTGGCCGGTTTATAAATCCTGATTAATTATTTGTCACTGAAAGTAGTAATAGGTACACGAGTACTTTGAAAATTCAATAATTTCGGCGGCACGGTTTATAGCCCATTATTCCCTACGAAATTAATATCTACCGCTCGGACCAATTATTTCGACATTGAAAGCATTGTTGTTTTGATTAATCTAGACGTAGCCGGAAAAAAAACATCCGTCAACATTGGAAATTGATCCACGATTGGGAAAATAAGCACAATGTGTACAGCGCGACGCGAATTTTATCGTGGCTCAGACTCCGACGATACACAAATCCCACTTCGTCTTTCCTTTTTGCCAATTATCATTCAAAGAACCACTATCAAAAATCTGACAGTCTATGAGAGACCACTAAGCCAACGAGTCCGAACGAATAGAAACGCGTGACTTGCATCTCCGTGACAGGTTGCGTAGTACTTTTTTACGTCTCCCGTAATTTTATAGAATACCTGTCAAATTACGAGATGCCGTTACTCCGCGTATACGCATACACGCATGCACATAATCGTGCAATGAATCTACATAATAACCGACAACAGCACTCGTATATTTTCTATCACGCAATCGATTTGTTTTCGCATCTCCGCCATTCGCCTATAACGCGTTATGCCTATTTGTTCGCCATTATCGATCATTTGCCAAGTGCTTGGAACTTAATCCCTCTTACAAAAGACTCGTGAAATTCCATGAATATCTATGTTTTTAATAGACGAGAAAAAGAGAGAAAGAGAGAGAAATCATTTTATATATTCAGTTTAAAGTTTAAAGTTGTTTCTAAACACGTTCATTTTACACATACCTAGTTTTACAAAATAATAGGAAATACAATCGAGCGAGAGAATTATGATACAATTAATTCAATCTTAACTAAAAATTCGCTCGTGATAATTTTGACTTCACTTCGTTAATTGATTAAATAACATCCGTATTAGATAATAAAGGAGTTATTTAATTTATCTAAAAAGAAGTCATGCCGGGAACAATTAAATTTCCAACAAAATTATTTGCCACTCGTATAACATTGTTTCAGACGTACCTAAATGAGGATTTCAGAGTTGATGTGAGAAATCATCTTTTTGCATTACGTAACTCATAAAATGCGGGCAACTGTTCACGGCCAGCTAGTCATAGTCCCTTATTTTAAAATTTTGTAAAATCCAGATTTTAATTACGACGGACATTAAGTAATGAATATTTTATTATGCGGGGTTCAAACGTCGATTTATGATCCGCCTCATTACTTGGCATGATCACTTGACATTATGTGACTTCTAACGCACCTGAGTGCTCACCTTTCATCTACTAATAATAATTGTCCTCGTTACTTCTTCGAGAAATTGTCTGCAAGTTTTCATGCGAATATTTTACTTTTTACCGAGGCAATCCGCTTTTTCCTCGATATTATTACATTGTTATGGCATAATTGAAAAATTATGAAAAATTAAATTAATTTCAATTACAACTGAATAAAGAATACCAAATTTTTAGTAAAACGTAACTTTTAATCTACCTTGTTCAAGATTTTTATTCCGCTTAAAATACAATTATAATATAACGTTTGTTTAATTAAATCAATGAGTTAAATGATAGAATATATTATACGAGTTTATTATTGCAATTATGAAATAAATATGTGAAAAATTATTTTGTAATAATAAATAAAAATTCGTAACGCACGCGCGCGCACAAAATACAATGGTCACTTTGACAGTGCGTAAATATCCTTTTGTAGAAATCAGTGCGATTATTTCGAACGTTGCTATGTATGTATTATAATATAATCAATTTGTCTTTTTAGCTGCACTATATGCTCCATCTATTTTATACATATTATATAATATACATACTAGTATGACTATTATAATACAAATATTGTAACATAAACATAATTTTAATATATTCTTGCATAAAATTGTAGAGTTTATACTTCACACGTATATGTAAACCTATACATTCATCTATCAATTTCATTATATGATATTATATTTTAATTTTTATGAAAAAGAAGTAATAAAATTATTTTATTTTTTAAAATATAACTAATATTAAAATTTTTTAATAATAATATTTAAATGAATTATAATAAAGCATATAAACAAATATAGCTAAAAAAACAAATTAATTACAAAATTGATTAAAACGTTCACCATTTCGCGACGTCCATCGATGCATCTTCCGCTGCAATTATATCTGCAATACTATTCGGAAGTGATTCAGGAGTCTCTGCGTCGTTCCATATCGATTGCACTTCATTTCACTTCACTTAATACATGAAATTCGCGACACAAAATTCGCGGAATTGCAATTTTAACAAATTTAGTAACTCACGAATTTAATAATTAACAAGTATTTATCGTAAAACGAAATTTGTACAAACTTGGTTAAGGAGTTCTATATGTCTGTTGTATTTCATTTTACGTCACTTCATTTCACGCACAATGCACTCGCGACGAGAAATCGACGATTTGATTTGTAAATTTATTTAAGGAATATTTATAACAAGATACAAAATTTACGAAATTTTTTAAATTATAATTTATCGTAAGATACTTACGAATTACGTTTAAAGCACTTTTATAGCGAAACGAAATTGATTTAATATAAATTCATTATTTCGCAACATTTTTACGAAAATTATTTCACTTCACAATACCTCTGCAAAGGTTTTTCCTGCAGGATTCCTGTAAAGAGAGATCGTCGCCTCGTAATGTGTTACGAAGCACAATTCCACAATCTTTTTGCGAATGTCATTTAACGGAAATCACGGAAATTAAAACGTGCATAAAAATCCAAATTTAAAAATCTAAAAAATTTCGGTTGTTATCGCTAAATGATATTTCTATTCTTATATATGTATATTAGAAGCGAAAACTCACAAAGTGTATAAATAAAAAAAACAGGAATTTAAAAAACCACTGAATTGCAAATAGAGAATCTAATGTGGCCAGAATAATTATACGAGAAATTTTCTCTCTACCGCTTTTTTAATTAATCTGTAGCACAAATAATGTAAATAATTAGCAGTTACAGAAAGTAAACGAAAAAAATAAGAAACAAAAATCGCGAAATTGATTAAAAAGTGAAAATCATGATTTATAATATAGGTGACAATAAAATTTATAAAGCTCAGATGTTAATTGCGAGAAAGATCTATGCTGAAAATTGAAGCACCGAGGGTATATATAAAATTCAATTGCGAATGTAAATTTATTTTATATAATTGTAATTTATAAAAATATAGTAAAAATGCATATTATAATAAAACAATCCTATTTTAAACTATCTATTTTAATGAATATTTCTTAAAGCGAGGAAAATATCATTTGTATAATACTTTTTTTCCACTCGACGCTTCATATGTAAAAATTCATACTTGCATGCAAAAATCTACCCGCGAAATGAATCGCACTGATTTCAGATTCCGGAAAAAAAAACCATCACCCATACCCTAAATTATACTCATCAATCAGCTACATCTTGAATCTGCAACAAAAATATAACGTCGTCAATTAAGTTAAACAAATTTGAGAAAGATAAGTTTAAATTATCTTTTACAATAACTAAAAGTAATATTATACTTTTAAAAGTTCGAAAATTATTGCAAAAGCTAATTAAGAATTATATTGATTATAATATATAAATAGATATGTAATCTTGAGTTAACATGAACATCATAAAATATCATTTCACAGATTATATTTTAATAGTCAAAATAATAAAATTTATTAATATATAATATACCTATTCTCTTTAAAACTTTTAGAGAAAATCTTACTGAAGAGAGTAAAGTTTCATTCTTAAAAATTAAAAACTAAGTCTCTCTTTTTCGAAACTGGCTCAATTTTCATTCTTTAGAATGAAATTACATTCCAATGAATTTAGAAAATATAAATAATATAATTTATTTTTCGCAATAAATTTAATTACAGTTTTTTCAGTATTAATATCTTTGAAATATGATGCCTGTTTGAACATCAAAATTATTAGAATTTAATTTAATTTGCGAAATTACTAAAGTGGTTTGATTGTGCTTAATCCGGAAATATTTCGACGCGCAGTTCGTCAGACTACGAGTGAGGTATATATAGTATGTCAAGTACATATATATCATATTTGATGTTTCAAGATTGAATTATTTAAGCGTTTAAGATCTAGCTCCAACCGATATAGGGCTCTAAATTTATCGATTGTGTTTCTCACACATATACGGTAAAAATGAGATTATTATAATTTATTTACCACATGTTTGCTCCGCCATTGCTCGATGCCATCTAGGCCTCGTCCTCCTCTCAGCTTCTTCATTGCTGTTCCTTTGCTGTTGCCTCGCTGGTGCTTACCCGATACTTACTCGGGGAAAATACGATTGATTACGATCACGCGATACTTTACATGGCACTTTCGATATTAACTGTACGCGACACGCACTTTATTATAACGAAACAACAGCGCGAAAAACGTTACGAATACTTACGATCCGCTCGAGGCTCGTGAGACATCCAAATGGTAGAACGGGCGGGAGGGGTAACCGAAAATTGCGTAGCTAACTTCAGACGCTAACGTCGCCAACCGCCGCGCGTCGCGCCGCCCTAGCTGCGACGATATTGTTGTCCTTATAGCTGCACTTTATACACCTTCCAAACTTCCTCTTTCTGTAACAATGCGTTTTAGACACTTTTAGGGCTACAATCGTATTACGAATGCAAATAAATATGCAAATTAAGACTGGAAATACACTTGAAGCATAATATTCAAATATGATTCTCGCTTTGTCGATTGTTTGTACAATATTTTTCGCTTGAGTAAGCATCGTCCGTACACACGATCTTACTATCTACGTGATTGATAAATATGACAATGCGGGGCTGTGTCAATAAAACTACTATCTACTATCTACTAATTAACTGCGTCGTAACATCGATTGAATCGGATTCGATCAATTTTTTCTGTATTCGTAAACTTCCGTAAATGCTCTGTATAAATATTTTTCTTAAAATTTTACATATAACTTTTGAGAATTTGTATATAAATTCAGAATTTATTTTTCAGAACGTTTACATAATTTAAAAAAATTTTTCAGATTTTTTTATAGAAAATGAAATACATTTCAGAAGAGTGCTGAAAAAGTCTACATACTTTCCAGAATTTTTCACGTATTTGAATTCTAATTTTAGAATTTTCTCATTCTATAATTTCTGCAAAAAACTTATAAAATTTGAAAAAGTTTATGATATTTTTTCCAGAAATCTTCATAAATTGAAAGTATGGCAAATAAAAATACTATGAGATATTATAAGAATTGTTTTCACCATGGTCGTTAAAAATTACGAGAATCAGGTCGTCAATTTTATATTGATATTACAATATTACATGAAACAAATTAACGATTAGACGATGTTCAAAAATATATAATCGAAATTAACATTCCTCATGTGATGCATCTCTGATGTACGAAATAGTATGTTACTAATAAATATAATTAATTAATAACGGTCGATGTGTTGCGATTCCCTCTACTTGTATCTTCCAACGATTCGCATATTAATACTCAAGCTTTTAAATCAGAAACGATAGGCGCCGTGATATAATTAAATGATGAAAAATTCAAAGAACGATGCGAAATTCGGTTTCAAGCATTGTCAAAGAAGAAATTATCGACCGTGATCGAACAATTCCCATTTCCAGTCGCTTTAACCGAATAACAATGTTTTAAACGAATAACTCGGCGTGAATTATCTGCCTCGAGTCGGATAAGTAGTTATTGCGTAGAGATGTTTACGAGTCGTTAGCCGTTGGGGAGTTGATTATTCACAAAGGAGCTGACAATCGCTAATTGTTCGCGGGGAATGATCACGTTTTGAGAAGTAATGCGACAACACAACGGGGAGCAACTCACGCTGCTGCCTATCGTCTCAACGGACGAATGATAGTGCGGCGACCTTGCGTAAACAATACGGCACGGCTCGCCGTACGTTACTCTGTTACAATAACAAATATCCTACCAATACAAGACCTCGCGCCAACCGAACTATTCCAAATTATTAAAAATGTTTTGATTTGAGAAATAAAATGTAAACGGATATTTCTGCTCCTTCCGTATTTTAGATTGATTAATCGTCTTCTGATCTGCATACTCGAAGCGTTAAACATTTACATTGATCAAGATTATTAGTTTAGTAATATAGTAAAGAATTAAAGTTCGTAAAGTAGTTAAATAATTTAATGTTTCTGTTAAGTATAATCTGATAAGAGAGAAATAGTTATTCTTTCTTGATTTTACAATTTTATTAAAGAGCATATTTTAAAATTTAAAACCATTTTAATATTTTTAAAGAATAAAAATGGGAAGAAATAAAAAAAGTTGTAATTATATCACGAAATAATGGAAAGTATAAAGTTTTCAATAATTTCGTAAAAGAATTTAAGATGAAAAATGAACGTTTTCATTATAAAAGAATAAAATTATGATATGTCATAAGACATAAACTTAGATTCTCTACTAAGAATGCAGAAAGTGTAAAAATTTACTCTCTCTGTAATCTGTTCAATATTTCATAATATACATTTCACTTTAATTCAACATTATTTACACACGCGAAATATTTTTAAACTTATTTATTATATAATTGTAGCAATATATATGCCATTGCAATTAATTCTTATTTTGCATGTCAATCATCGCCTTCAATACAGCGAAATATACAGTAAATTAATATTATTTATTTATAATAATATCAATAATAATGTAAATTTCTTGGCAAAAGAATTTACCTTAAAACGAATAAATACAACAACAATCACTATTTCAATATAAAAATAAAAATTCGATATATTTAAAAAAATTTTATATATATACATACCTATACACATACATACAGTGAGTACAAAAATTATATTCATGAGAGGAGATATCTTTAAAACTTATTTTTGAAAAGTAATTAATTAGTAATTTATTAATAAAAAATAAAATAATATATATATAATTACCATATATATCTCAAAATTATTATCTAAAAAGAAATTAAAATATATTATTGACAATCTTAAAGACAAGCGAAAATGAAAAATTGTATTGTTCGAATACTTTTTTCATTCACCATATAGAGAGAGTGGTCTAAATCGGACCGTGTTCCAAATAGGACCTTTTTAATTTAAATGAATACGATTAAGCAGATTCGTGTACTATTTATAATGTAAAGTCCTTATAAGATACCGAACATGTGATTGCAGTTTGACAGTTCTCTGTCATAACATTCATAAAATAGCAAATATGTATTTTGCGCCACATCGTGCGAAAATTTTTTTAAAAAAGAAAATGCTTGTTAATCATTATTTAAAAGGTGTTAAAAATTTGAAAAGTAATTAATTTGAAATAATTAAAGAGTGTAGAATTCAAAAATATCAAGCATTTTGTGATCACTTTGCAGTTTATTGTAAAATTTGTTCCAAAGTTCGAAAGGACTTGTGTCCAAATCGGACAGTACAGTAGATAAACTTATAGGCTTGGTTATAGTACTGATGATCGGCTGACCAGATCTGGTCCAAGGAATTAAATAAAATATCATGAGTCTGATGACTCAAATTAGTTGAGTTTTATTGATTTCAATTCTAATAATATAAACTATCAGTAATTTTTTTTTTCTGAACAAATTTTTATTTTTGACTGTCAAATTGTTCGTTTTTACTCAATACTAAGAAAAATACATTAAAATATTTTAAAATTCTATCTAAAAATCCATAAAATAGGAGTTTTCGATTTGAACCAGGAGATAATCCGATTTGGAATCAATGGACCGGAAAAAATGGTTTTACATTTTCCATTATAGTTCAACACGGGTGAGAGATACATCAAAATGGTCTGAAGTAAAAATGAAGGAAATTAAATGATCTTTCCAATGGCTCTTTCGATTTTATGATCAGACTTTATTTACGCCTTATAGAGAGTAAAAACTACAAATAGGTAGATTTAGACCACTCTCCCCTACAATATACATATACATATATATATATATATATACATTATACAGATTCTACAAAATATGTAACAGTATTTTCTTCGAACGTACCATGAGAGAAATTTATAAAAATTATTAAACATTAAATTATTTTTACTGAAACAAACTATTAATAAGAACCTATTAATCAAATTTTAATGGATGCATATATAAATTGCAATATTATTAAATTATTAATTGTTATTAATTATAGATATATTAATATTAATTCTTTATATGTTATACCGAATATTCAAGCATGGTTCATTAAATAATTATATTTTCCTACTATAGAAAATACAATGAACTATATATCGATATCAATATGATCGACATATTATAGACAATAATAAAATATCCACGTCTCACAATATTAATTATAATTGCAACGTACATCGTACGTATCATTATATGATAAAGAGAAAGTCTAGTTTTTCATTATTTTAATATTATAAAATTGTGAGATCTTATGGTGAAGAAGCAGAATTGTAATACTATTGTAACAACACATATTGTTCTGGTTAAAGAATCGTCTTACATATTTCAGCGCGTTAAATATTATCGGCGATGTGAGTATTGTGCGCGTATTATTGCCATGCCTCGCTCGCGCGCGAGGAGCGCGTAGTATCACGTACGACGTGATTGACCTCTGCGAGACTTGGACCGAACGCGCACCTTAGCGGCGGAAAACGTCCTAGCCGAATGTCTGATAGAATCGGAATGAATAGTCGTTGCGGACTGCGTGTATCTCTTACGCACTGGGCTATTTCTTTCTCCTCCCTCACGAAACGTGGCAGGAAAAAAGTACGAATATAATTTATGCAATTATATAATTACAGTCAATATATAACCAGTATGAATTTATTAAATATCTATATAATAATTAAATATGAAAAATTACTTATGGAAAATATGGATTTATTGTAAATACATATAATAAATTTAATTTATTTATTTAGAAAATTCGTCATATATATTGAATAAATATATCTAATCTCGTAATCTATTTAATTCTTTAAAAAAGAGAGAACACATTTCTTATTATTTACTATAGAATTTTTAAAGATTTTTTATTTGTTATTTATGTGAAAATTTATAGAGAATCATTAATAAGAAATTATTTTGTTCAGTTACATTAATGTATCACGTTCCATATTATATATGATACTGGATATTATTATCCTACATTATATGATTATTCCATTCTGTCGGATATATTTTTCATTTTATTATATTATTTTACTTCCTTAAATAAAATTAATTTATTAAATATACAACTTAATATTAATTTATTACAGGTATAAATATTATATTCTATAAGTATAAATATATATATTGCTCTTCTTTCATTAAATTTTTTAATTTATTTATATAATTTATTCTTGCTAAATAAATAAATTAAGAAATGAATGTTTAATTACCTAATCTGTAAACAAATTTTAATAAGCTTTGAACTAACGAGTAATTCACAAATCAGCGTTTTACGTAAAAAAAATCTATTTGAAAACCATAACTCATTGTGAACATTAAGTACAGATTAGTAATTAAAATTTCGAATGCGACAATTTTATATTTGCACACAAATTAAAAATAAATTACGATAAATAAAGAATAATTATTAATTACACAATAACTGATTATATATACATACATGTACATAAATAATAATCAAAATCTATGAAGAAGATTATCACGTCGGTAGCTAATGGCGATCGTACAGAAATTACAAACTAAATCAATACGAATGTCACTATCACTTCAGACAAGACTATAATTGTTGTGATAATTAGATCTAAGCGCATGGCCGTAGGAAACAAATATCAAAATATGCAACAGGTAGCTTCAGCAAATAATGTTCATCACTTTTGATGGAAGAGAGAATGTGAAAAAACAAACGAATAAATTATTCTGGCTCCAACAAATCTTCAAAAAATGCTTTATATCGTTTCGAAATAATTATGCACAAACACCGGCGTATGGGGAAACATTATTTTTACTTATTTTTATTCACATTTTACCATTTATTCCTCCCAACAGCTCATTTCATTATACCTTCATGAAAGTGCAAATTCAAAAGGACGTTCTGAAGGAATCAATGTCCGTCCGCTTTTACCTTGTCCCAATTGCCTTCTCCTTCCGTCTCCTCTTAGCACAAACATCGATTAGTTCTTTTCCTCGAGGCTTTACGCGGCTGTTTCTCGCCACTGGCCTCGACACTCGTTTTGCCGACTTTTGCACATTTTTAGAAATTCAGGTTGCGTTAAATTGCCGGACACGAATTGTGTTGGCCGCGTGTTGCGCTCTGATTCGATGGCGGTCACGTCTATGCTGCACGCGAACCTCGATCGCACGCATATGTCGACTGAAGATGGCAAGCATGAGAGAAAGATATGGTACTGATTCGGCATCAATAGAATTTATTTCATTTATGAGTGAGAAATATTCGTTATAATTTGAAAGAGATGCTCGTTTATGTTTACTTAAGTAAATAATCTACACTTGTAAGTTTAAAAAAAGAGATCTTTTAAGTATTTTAAAAGAAAAATTTTATCAATGTGTGTGTGTGTCGAAGCCAGTGCGTAAATGTATAAAATGACGTCCGTTAAAATTTCGTAGAATAAAAACAACTAGGATTATAGTGAAAGAGATTAACAAAGGTATTGTGGTAAAAAATGGTTACTCGCGCATAAATAATTTGCAATCATAATCTGAATAATCGCAAGGCAAATCGAGCCACTTATAGTTATTATGATAAGAAATTTTGTGAGACTCCTAGAGGTACTTAAGCAATGAGAAAGCGAAAAGTGATGCAGACTAAAATGATGCTATTATCAGAGATAATTCTTTTATATATTAAATTCTTCGAAATGCGAGAGCAATGCTGTTCGAAAAAAGAGAAACACTTCTCGTGGGGCCACTTTGTGATTATCGTCGTGACGAATTACAGAAACAGCGTGGCACACATGGCTGCATCATGATATAACGCGATATACAAATTATCCAACTTTGTAGTCGCCGTTGTAATTCGAGGGGTATGAAGTTACGATTGCGGGTCTGGCGTATACGGTACTTGATTACTAGGGCGATTACAAAGTTGTTCCCTCTCGAATGCCCCTTTCGTTTTTCTCTACAGCAGTAGCACAAGGTCGCCAGAAATTCGATGGCGTGTGGCAATTGTTGAGAATGACCTGCACCGCGCGATACAGGAGCGAAAACAAACTCACTCCGGAATTCGATTGAACACGGAATAACTAACACAATAGTGGATTATACATTTAAAACAAATGGCATTGGAATACACAAGAAAAAATAAAAGTAATAAACATGATGAAATATATAGATGATATCTCTATCAGCTTTGAAATATATTAATGTATTCAATGTAAATTTGGGAGGTAGATCGATCGTCCAATGTTCATAAATTACAGCCCATTCATCAAGCGAAAATAATAAATTACGATGTTAACAACATCGGGACGTCAACAAAATAATAGAAAACACATTATTCAGTCGAGAGAATGGGTTGTGACCGATGATTCTCTACTGAGTGAGGGAATAATATATAATTATTATTGCCGCAATTATACGCAACCAACCACATAATCTCTCCAAACATTGTAAATATTATCTGCGACAAGCTGCGCAAAAATATTATTTTAGTCTCTGTTTATAACGTTTTATCTGTCTTTTGCCCTCATCAACAAAACCTCATAATTAGTCCAATTTTGCGGACGGTATATACAAACTGGTTTTAAAATGAAATGCTTACTACGTTTTCTACGAATTTTCTACCTCTCTTTCTTTTCCCTCTCAATGCCAATGACGTTAATTGCTAGAACTACTCGGAGAAACCTAAATCTTTAAACGGTTGCATCAGTAACGAATATCAATCAACATTACCAATTCTCTCTCAACTGAAGGAAAAATATCAGGAGACATTTTCCAGTTTCCGCGGACGTATTTCAATAATTATATAATTGTACGGTTAAACGGTAAAATTGTTATAATTAAAAGATTGCACAATTAAATAGCAATTATTACAAAAAATATTTACAATAATATCTACGAAAGATTTCTATTCATAATTTTGTTTAGTAAATAATTGATGTACGTAATTATATATACATACTATCTTCACTTTCATATTTCTCTTTTTCTCGACTATATGACATTATCATATGTGAATTTAATTTTTCCTTGCGTATTTCTATTCTGTAGATTTTTAATTCTGGTGTACACAATAATTATTATTAGTAATTCAACGTTCCGAGTTGTATTGACAAAAGCACATACATATACAAGATAATTTTTCTGCAATGTACTCGATGGAGAAAGACATTATTTGTAAGAATTCTTCGTACATTATCTAACATACACCAAAAGAGAAAGATACGTTTCCTCCATAAAATAATTAACATAGAAACGAGCAGCAAGAGACTTCGCGTCACGATACCGAAGAAAACATGAAAATAAACAGCAGTCCATTATCGTTCCCTTATTTCTGCCTCACAAAGTAATTCCGCGAGCCATCAGATCGCAAGAATTCGAACGCGGTTTCTATCGTGTAATAAATTTTTCTTCGAAGAAAAGTTACCGCAGAGGTAACTTTTCTTCGCCCCTCCTCGATTGTACTTTGCAATAATTACAAGGCAATTAGACACTATATGGCATAACAATGAATATTTTATTAAAGGAGTTTTTGCGGCTTGACAACCAACATTGGCATACCCTGCATAGTTTTTTTTCTTACTTTTTCTGTTCGATGGAGAACGTCATTTTGATGTCGTTTTACGTTATAGGAGCGCGTTTATATTAAATCGATAGTTCCTTAGCAGTGACGAAAATTGCGGATACGTTGGCTGCTGCAGCCACGAAAAGCGGACGTCTGAGGCGTCAGAATTTAATTACGGAAATGGAAGCGGCTTATAACTGTCGTAGCACCATCGCTACCATCACCATCACGGAGTTTTCCGCAAAGCAGTTCCGCTCGCGCGCGTGCAAAACGTTGTGAAAGCAAACGTATTTCGCTTATATATTCAGTGGAAGACACTGAGAGAGGAGATGCGATATGACAATGGTCACGTCGATCAACCTCCGAATGCAGATTACACGCTATTTCTGAGGATCTTATAGCTCTCGACAGTCGCATGGATAGAAATGCAAGAGATAGAAATAAAACTATTGATGCATACATTAAGCAGCAGTGATGTCCAATTTCGTTATTCAATTTTCTCTAATCGATATTCAATTATAATAAATAAAACATACTAATCATAAAATGTTTAATAAGCTGACGCAAACTAAACAGCAATGCTATATGTAGAGGAAAAATTGGAAGAGAAATATGTAACTTTTACGGAATAAATGATCTGAAAAAGCCCGAAAGACGATAATTAATCTTCACGTTTATTTATTCGTTTCACCAAGCCATCTTTCTTCCGATTCTACGAATTTGCAGCAGCCAGTCTACGTTATACATAAATTACGAAGCACGGTATAAATTATGCAACGTGCTGAAAGAAACTCATCAGAAAGACCGTTAACTGAGAAATGAAACGCTGAATAAGTAACGACTGGCTAAGCGACGTGGCATTATTAATATCAACATATTCTTTTTAATTAACAATTAAAACGACTTTTCGGTCAATGTTCTGATCATTAACAATGACTCAAGAAGCAATAGCAATGTATTATCTTTCGATTTATTCTTGAAGCCAATTTCTTGTTTATCTGTATTTTGTAGTGTTTTGTTTCAAATAAATATTAAATTTATTGATACGTAAAATAACGAAGCAGTACTACTACTAACTAATTTTTAATTAGCAATTTGTTAGTCGATCGATCTTTTATCTTTACGTTCTTTTTTTTCGGTCTTTCGATTCATCACCTCTACTGCCATCATTTCATCTCATTGGAACGGAAACGCATTGCTTCATCGGTCAGTGATGGCACACACAGCATTGGACATCAGTTAATTTTTATTAATACTATACGCGACACTAAGTGTTCGACACTTATGTGACTATGATTAAATACTAATTGCTATTAAAGTCCATCACATTTTAACTAAATAATAGTTGAAGTCTAAAATCTAGATATATATATATATATAGATAGTTTTAATCTCATTCGATTTAAATATAGTGTAAATGTGGGAAAACATATATTGGTGAATTGAGAGAGAGAGAGAGAGAGAGAGAGAGAGTTTACTCATAAATTTAATGCATTACAAATATTCACATGTAATAAAGCAATATTGTAATTTGTAATATGCTTGATAGGACAGTTATAAAAGTATATTATCAAATCTACCATTTATCATATCATGAAGGCTTGTGCACGTTTATGATAAAATTATATTTTTACATAGAATCGTGAATTAAGTTTGATCGACAGTTCACGCTTTTTATGATGATCCATTATGCTGCAAATAATTTTAGATAGATCGAATCGATTACCACATGCTCTCGATAAGCGAATCTATTGCGCTACATGTCGTTTTTGCGCGCATATCAATCTACGAAGCGTTACACTAATGAAAAACTGGTTCGCGCGATGGACAGTCACCGTTGATTCTATACATCATACATCGAAAGCAACCTTGAGTTTGCAAACTAGGACCGTTAAGAAGCGCAATTCAAGCAGTAAAAATAAATGGATATTCCGTAATAGAAAATATTTCAGAAAATATTTTAATACAAGAATAAGTTTGAGGATCTCGATATCTAACAAATAGAAAATAAAAATAGCACTATGCGATTGTACGAAACATACGACAATTAAGAGGACTTATAGATAAAGATATTCGACATGTAGATGGATAAAACATGCAGCATTTCGATTTTGATGAAATATCGTGTACGAGGAATTGTTATCGCGCCTGTGTAACCGGATTTAAAGTTTGCGCAACACGTGTGTTTCCGGGGTAAGCGACGCGAGAGGAAAATGAATGGGGTAAGAGAGAAGAGAAATAATAAAGAGAAAGAGAGAGAAAGATAAGGGAGCGCGAGAGGGAATGCGCACGATGAATGTCGTCATGCCCAACGATTTCAAATTGTTCGGACGAGATTTAATATTCGCCACTTAGTCGATACTTGTCTCAATTGACACCGCCCGATCGATCCGACACCGTTAACTGCAAGCTGCAAAATTAGCCGCGACAAGTAGTGTCTGCTAAGCATCCAATTACGATCATTTATTAATTGAGATATAAGTCAAATAACTTTTAATAACAAAATAACGAATAATTAATAATGATGTAAAATATTAATATGTAAACTGTCTTGATTTGAATTTAATAATTAAAATCATTTTTAGCCATATATATAGATAATTCGTGTATATGTAGTTATTTTCCATTTAAAGTCAACGAAAAGATGAAAAGTGCATCAAGATCTATTAATTGTAAGAAGATTAGTACTCTTTTAGGTACTTTTGTTATTTGCCTCGAACGGATGATCGATTGACTGGAGAATTAAAACGAATTCGAAACTTAATTCCGACGAATTACATATCGAGCTTTCCCTCTAAATCACGTTAACAATTGGTATCAATGTCATCCGTTCTCGTTACAGAACTCCTTCGCATTCAGAGGATCACATAGCTACGGAAACCAATGTGTGTACGCATCCGAGTACATCCAAGTTCCCTCTTTCTTTCTCGTCCTTCTCCTCTCCCCCCTCCTCCTACTCTCAACCACCCCCAACCACCCTCTTTTCCTCTTAGTAGCGAGCGATCAAATAAAAGCTCGTGTTTTCCCCGATATTGAACCCTAAGCTAAGCCTAACCTGCCCCAACCTCCGCCTACCGCAACGTGCCCTGGCGTAGAGCAAAGGGGAGAGCAGAAAGGGAAGGGTAAGGGGACAGGAGGGAAACGGAGGGGTGCAGGGTGCAGGGATGGGTACGCGCGGGGGGACGGCGCCAGGTAGGGGGAAGCCACCCCAACTGCGGTCGTTGACCCCACGCACACTCCCAGTCCGGCCCGAACCCACCCCTCAGGGCCGACGACACTGGTGCCGTCTCACGGAAAAGTATTGCACTCGCATCGCAACCCCCTTTCAGAACTACCCTCTCTCTATCCCTTTCTCACCATCGGAACCTTTCCTCCCTCGCTTCTTTCCGCGCTTATATCGTCTCTATTGCTCGTTCACTCACGTTTTCCTCTCTTCCTTACTCTCCTTCTCTTTTTCTCGCTTTACTGCCGCACCGTACGCTCCTTCTCTTTTTCTCTTCCTCTTTCTTTCTTTCTCTCTGTATTCGTCTTTCTAGCGGGACACTCCAGATCTTCGAAGTATTCCACGGTAACAACTGAACGGGGAAAAAAAATTTTAGGTACCGCCAAGTGAAGTTCATTTTGTTACTCTCATCTCTTATTGCCGCGAGCGATTTGTCAAGCTGTTTGCAATATTTTTCTGAGGCTGTCGGTTAAGGGTGACGAACATTCTTAGGAAAGTATAACTGATCGTTGATTTTCATCTTGAGAAAAATTTCCCCCCAGACGATCAAAAAGATGACAAAGAGACTGTGAGCATGAAAAATAAAATTTATAAAACGTAAGTATAGTAAAAAAAAAAAGAGCGCATATAAAGCTACTCTACATAATCTATCGTAAAAAAATTAACGAAAAATTTTATTTATCATTCTCATCTCTATTTTTTAATGCTTTTCAAAGTATTATAATTAATATTAATTAAGATATGATTGCGTCTGGTAGAATAAATTACCGAATATACTGTTCAGCAGCATTCGATATATGTATTGAAACGTCTCGTTCAAGCGATAATTAAAAACGTTTATTTATTCGCGAGTTCTTTTGTATATCGGCGCACGGATCTACGTAATGCGTACACGAGTAGACAAATTGACGTCATGTAAAAGTATTGTACTCGTTATAACCCTTTTCAATAGCTCTGTCTCATTCTCTACAGCTATTCCCGTTTCCTTCTTCCATGCATATCCTGCGATATCCCTCTATAGGTCTGTCATGTTCCGACAATTTGTATACGCACATAGTCAAGAGCACAAAAACTTGCTGTCTGGCCGAAATTAAAATAAACAAGAAACGTTTTATTATTACGTACATAAAGAATTAATTTTTTAATAACTAACTGTAATAATCACATCTCTCGACATAATCGGAAACGCCTTGCCGTATCAGTTTCTTTGTAATATTAATAAACATTAATATTACAAGCGGCGTATATTATAATAATTGATCTAAGGTAACAGGACTTTATCGTTAATTGTATTCGAAACTATCGTATCGTAAAAGCTATTACGCTACACGTGTCACTTTCCGCTGCGAAAAATGAGAGAGACTAAGAGTATCGCGAAGTTCAGATTTCACACGCATTAAGCCGCCCATCTTTGCGAAAAATCACACAAAACGGATCGGCAATAATGCGTCGGGAAAATTCTGAGGAAAAGTTTTACTGTCTCTCTCTTAGCGCTATGGCCGATTTGTTATCCAGCCGCGCGGATGCGTATGCACGCCTTTACTTCCGGGTTAGGGTCCTATGGGATGTTGCTCAACGACCTGTATCGACACACCTTTTTTTCTCGTCAACATCGAGCGCTAGCAGGGACGTTCTTTTTCTTCGTCGACAATCAAGAACCTATCCACAATAGGATCTCGACCTGTCATGCGTGTGTCATCCACCAAATCGCAAAAATATAAATAAACATGTTATCTCCTTCTTGCTCAATTACAAGTGATTACAATATTTAAAAAATTAATTAAATTTAACTATAAAGTATCTATACTCTTTTGTATGTGTATCTATTAAAAAATGGTAAATAACTCTGCCTATAATATTTTTTATAAAAAATATTTTAATTAATTAATGTGTTACATAATATGATATATAAATCCAATAGCACTTAACTAAATGGTTAGCTAGATAATTAAATAGTAGTCACAACCAAAGAGGCTTAAAAGAGGCAGTATACTTTTTAATTCATCATATCTCTTAAAAAATTTCTACATCTAAATGTAATTAACACAACACGATCCTGTTGAAATACCGCCATAATAGGCAACAACACGCGCGTAGAAAGCATAATAAAGTTTACTAATTTACGATTTCGTCAATAACAGTCCATATAACAGCGGTCATCAGTTGTTCGAAATTTCAACAACTTCCACGCAAATTCGTTGAAATAACACGCGGTAGGTTTACAGCGCGACCCATCTACGTACTCTAATCACATTTCGCTGTAGTTTCGGGGATCGCCTCGTCGGCTAGCGGGAACGTAATTGTTATTTTGCCATCGCGCAATGTAAATGTCGCCAAAGCGTAGTTTGTTTTACGATAACGCATCGGCATGATGCCGCGCAAAGCAAGTGTAAACGAGGAGAGCACTTTTCCAGTAATGATCCGTTAACAATGACCATTGTGGTAGCGTCGTTCCGTTTGGCTAATACCGAATAGCGACACTCTTCACAATTATAGTATATTTTATACACTAATGGAATAGCATCGTAAGTTCTTTTTTACAACGCTCGATTTCGTTTAAAAAAGAAACAATGGGCTATTTATATATATTTATATTTTATTAATGATTCATTCTTTTATAAAATGAGAGTAATTTTCATTTAATGATTTAATTTTTATTCCTAAAATCTTGTTTTAATGAAAATATTTTAATTTTGCTGTTTGATACTGTTCGCGATATCAAATTTGTAATTTGTAATGTATTGTGCCATTTATTTGCAACAGCGCAATGAACATGATATATATTAAGCTTATTTTAAAAAATTTAGTGTTTGTTGTGATTTATCGCGCATACTGCGAATGAAAACGATAAAACGTGATTTTTAATCTACGAAACAAAGAGAAAAAGTATCGTTGAATGAATCATAAAAACTGTGGTATTGTTTGTTTTTTTCCGCACATCACCGCACGCTCCTGTCACGAATGCGTGCCTTTTTTTGGACGAGTGTTGACAGTGTAATCCAGGACAGATGAAAGAGTTGCATTATTTTCGGGCGAACACGCTAGCCTGCTAAAATCTCTCTCTATCTCTCGAATACCAACGCGGCAATTTTTCTATTCGTGATAAACTGTAAATAAATGTTTTATTAAATCCGCGGCGGAAACACGACCGAATATTTTTATTTGTCGAACGATGTTATTTCTCGTAAAAGCGCTATAACAGAAAACAAGAGACGTACAAGATTGATTAAAAAGGGCCGTTTCATGGCGTGAAATTAAAAACTATCACTTCACCCTTGCAACTGACTTCTGTTTACCGTTTTCTATCGTATGAGCCGAGCAATTTATTCGGTTTACGCGGAAAGATATAACTTCACGTAACTTTAGCCAGCATTTGAAGCTTGCAAACGTTATTTTCGTCAAAAAGGTTAAAGTAGCGATTTTCCTGGCTTTACAGATATTATTCTGTTCACAAAAATATTAATCCTTTTATAGAGAATCTTTATAACTTTTAATATTACCAAAATATGTTAATCACAAATGTAATTTCTAAATGTATATTTCATTTTGCCCTTTTTGCAAAATAAAAATTTAATAAAAAATATTTTTAATGGATAAATCAGCTGTCCTGCAAATGTAATATAATACAATAATATAAATATATTTCAAACGGAAGCCATTAAATTCTGCTTTAGCTTTAACAATTTGATCCTTTCATAATTAAAAAGAGTACGTAATAGATAATAACCTGTGCAAAAATTGTGGGTACGGTTTAATAGTAGAAATATCATATGTGTTTCGCTTTTTCCGAGACAAAATCGTTTTTTCCCGAACGTGCTCACCAGTTTTCAAGCGTACAGCGGGAGCGAACTTATGTGTCTCACGAAGGGAGACGACCCACCCTAAATTTGCGTGTTCGAGCAGTTCGCAGACTGCTCCCTTCCTAAAAGTTTCAACCCTCCGAGGATAGCCCGTATACTGACCTACCCCTACTACGTGATTTATGTACGAGCACCGTGCGTAGACTCAAGGGTGACGAGATCCCTCTTTCCTTCTTAGCCCTTTCGAGACACATCGGGCGCACAAGTACTTATCTCGAAGGGAGGGCTGAAAAATTTCTCCCGCAATCGTGTGCCTCCTTCGCATATTTTAATAATACGACAAAACGCACTTTTAACACAAGAAATAAAATAAATATAATTTCCTAATTACGTCTGTCATTATAATCTATTCATTAAAAATGAGCAGATATTTTCTTACCAAAGAAAATATTAATTACTAATTTCTCTACTAATTTTATTTTCGTATGTTTATAAAAAAAATTTTTACGGTTTCGAATATTAAATTTACACAAATGTTTTTGGAAAGATGAAAGTTTATGGTTAATAATAGCTAATATTATAAAACACGAAATCTAATAAACTTAATATTAGGTAACGATTAAGTAAAAATAAAAATTATATTTTCCTACATTTTGCTGCTATGTACGCCTACGAAATTTCATCCGAATTCGAAATGGAATTAATTTAGCTACAAATAACTTAATCACGCGGCCAACGATAAAGTTGGTATCTAAATCTGCGAATTCACAGCGATCTCTATCTCTCTTCTTTCTCTGTGATCGGTGAACCGTGTTATCTTTCACTGGTTTTTTTGTTGGTTAACCGTAACAGCTACTTTATGCCAAGTTTCTGTCGGCGCTTGTAAAGGCATTCTGGTATGTATCTTTGTCTTGATATAGGTAGCACGGTACCACGTTGATCCGCGAAAAATGCGTGCTTATTTCGCGACGCCAACAACAGATATCTTCTTCTATTTATTCCCTACCTCTTCTTCTCGACCGCCCCTTCGTCGTCCACCCTCCACCCTACCACACTACTAAATTACGAACGGTCTGCAAAATTGCTTTCGTACGTAAAAGAAGACCGTTGTCCGTTCCTAGCGGTCGATACGGCCTCCCGAAAGGGGCTTGGATGCGAGGTGCATGCGTGTACGTGTGCGTGCGCGTACGTTTCTGCGTTCGCCCTTTGAACGATAAGCGTCCGTAAAAAGAGAAGAAAAGAAAAAGCGTGCATAGTTTCCGCGAACGTGGCCCGCTCGCTCGCAGGAAATCGCCGCGCGTCTAATTTCTTTTTCGCAGAAGGTGCCGTTCGATGGATGAGTGGCTTTCGTGGGCAGGAAGTCCGGAACAACCGCTCGAGGAAACACGGATAGCAGCGAGCCTCTTGGAACTACCTCGCCAGTAATTACTCCGAAACGATACTTGATCTTCCGAGAAGATGAAAATGCTTTACCTTTTATATTTTATATATCAAAAACCCGAAGTGAATTTTTCATTCATAATCCGGTAGCAATTTATATATGTTCTATTCAATCGCGTCTAGCTTATACATTATTTCTTATATATTTATTACAATCTTACAGCACACACACAGTTACGTTAACAAATGTATTATATATTTTTCATTAAAATATTGAAATGTCTTTTGCTAAAATTAAATACCATATTTTCACGGATTTTTAAGTTTTGATATCAAATATCTTAGTAAATAGATCGAATCAGAAAATCCAATGAAACTTTATAAAAGCAAGCTTTATTTAAAATCTAAATAATGAATTTTATTTAGTTGCACACTTATGAAATTTAATGAAACTTATTAAATTTACGGAAACGAATGGCATAAAAATTATTTTCGACAAAGAAATATTACGTTTGTTTTTAACGAACTAATATACTTAAATAGATTTTCTAAAAAAAAATCTTTTTTATAAATTGCAATCGCACACAAAGTTAAGAAAATATGAGTCAGTTTTTGTAATATTGCTGCAACGTTAATAAGTGTATCTATTTGCAATCGCAAGAAACGATTAGTTCTGTCGAAGCTGGTCCCTCTTTGACAATAACGATTCATTATTGAACACGTAATCATAGTACCGTTGGAGAATAGCAACGTTGTTTTTAACTCCCCTCGCAAGGTCTCTTTAGGTCTTCTATGGAGGGATCGTACCTAAGTACTTGTTGCTTTCGAAACGCTCAGAATCGTGATTCGTTCGACTGTGCGATTTGCGCACTGCGCAAGTATATATGGTGGATAAAAAAATGACAATTTGTTACAAAAGAAGAAAATATGTCATGCATTATTTTATGAAAAATTTTTTATAAAATAATTGTCAAAAAATCTAATCCATATTTAAAAATGTTTACACTTTCTATTGAAAATGTATCTTTGAATACTTTTTAAAAAAAGCCCTTCTATTTCTCTTTCTCTGTACTTATAAAAAATTTGACTGAAATAGTTTATAATTGAAAACGAAGAACGTTTAAGTTTTCCATGATGTCTGCACACAGACACTCTATGTACATATTTCTATATATCGTATGCCTGTACACGTATAAACGTTAAAAAAATATCGCTTCAATGCCTGAAGGCATCGTGGATTCGCATATCGTCGATCAGAAATTTCGTAAACATTTTGAGTTCGAAATATTATTGTTAGCGCATGTCTTACATGTTATACACATGCGTTTAATCAATCTCTGAAATAAATGGTTGAGACACATTACCCTCGATAAATATCCAAAAATAAACTTTTCCTGTTTTTCCGTCCCCATCCCCTCAACCCTCAATCATACATCGCGACACGTGTCTGAAGTGTCACGCGTGAGCCTGCAGACAACGCAATCCATCCGGCACGACATCTCCATCAGAAAATTGATCAACCCCCTCCGTCACGCATCGTTGCGAACATGACGAAAACTTAACGAGCGCATATACCGGAAGCGGACTACACCGACCACCGACACCTATCCAGTTCGCTTGCGAGCGCGACCCCCAACTTCCAGTTACTCGCCCTCTCGCCCCTCCTCGCGACAAGGAAGTTGGCGAAGGTGGCGGTAGCGGTCCTCGCGGAGAATTCATCCCTTAAGAAAATACAGGCAATAACCTCCGGATCCTCATTGGAGGCGGGAGGCCGGGAGGTTGGGGTGACGGCACACAGGGTGGGCGCGACGACGGGGGGATAGCATAGTGCTGGAAAGACGTTGCTGCGTAGCGAGAAGCAACGACGCGGAGGGGCGTCGAACGAAGGAGAACGAGGCAGCCGCTGTTGCCGTTGGCGCCGCGGAAGTGGAGGAAAAGGTGAAGGTGGAGAACTCGGAGGGAGGCGGTGGGTTAAAGGTAGCGGGCCAGAGCCTCACTTTATTTTTATGCAGTTATTGATCTCCGTAGAACCCGACACCCGCCGCGTACCCAACCTTCCTCCCCCTGTGCCGCTCTCCTCGCTCCTACCTGCCCCCCCCTCTGTCCCTCGCCCTTCGGCCAACTCAACCTCCTGCCGCCGCGCCTCTTGCCGCCTTGTGCCGGAGAGCTACCCTCTGCCCCTTTCGCGGCAGGGTGGCGGCGGGTAACTAGCTTATCAAAAAATGGGCGTTGCCGCCTCTCACTGTCCTGTTCTGGCCTCTCTTTTCCGCGACCTCGTGCGCACCTTCTCCTTCCTTCCGTCTTGCTCTCCTTCCTTTCTCTCTCTTCCTCCCTTTCGATCTCTTCTTTCCTCTTTTTCTTTCTAGCCTCTCTCGTTCCCATTTTATCCTTTTTTTCAAAGTTCCTCTTTCTCGCGCCTTCTTTCCGCCTTTCTCTTTCTACTTTTCTCGATCTCCGTTCTTTTCCGCCCTCTCGCTTCCGTTCGCAGACTCTTCCTCCGCGATCTCCTTTCTCTCTTTCTCCGTCGAGCGAGAGAGGATCCTTTCGTCCTTTCACCCGCGGCCACTCGCGAGTCCGTTGGTCCTCTCTCTTCACCGCGGCTGTCTCTACAGCGTCTTCCATTGTGACTCGCACACCTGCCCTGTCGCGGGGTGGCCCTCATTGGCGTGTCGATGGCGGAAGGCGCGGGATTGGGAGCGGGGGATGAGGGATGAGGGCAGCCGGGCGCCTTCAGCCGGCTCGGTGGGGTGAGACGGCTCGCTCGTGGCGAGAGGAGGGTGAGAGAACGAAATAAGATATCGGAGGAAGGAGGGGGATAGTGGAGGAGGATGAGCAGCAGGGTCGGCAGGTGGAAGAGGGAGGATGAGGCTGCAGGAGAGCATCGAGTACGAGGGAGGAGAGAACGAGGGATGAGACCGAGGCGAGAAAGAGAACGAGAACGAAAGAAAGAGAGAGACTGTGCAGAGGTATCCCATCCTTGCCCGGCCACCCGCCAACTACCCCACTTCCCATTTTCTTCCAGGGTGTGTCCCATGCTTCTTCGATTTAGGGTAGGTTCGGGGCCAACCGAACCACCCTCGATCCCTCTGCCTCGTACGGTTCTATATCCGCTATACTCTCCTCCCCGCATCTCCTGCTTCACCCTCACCGCCCTTAACGGCGACTCGCACCATCCTGCCCACGCGGGACTGGCCAGGTGGCGGCGTGTGGTAGTTATGTGTACACGTACGACGCGCCTGCATGTGCACGCTGGCACACATGTCCAGCCCGATCGATGTCTAAACCCCCATACATCCCCTTCTCAAATACCGCCCCTTCGTCTTCTCTCTTCCTCCGGCTTTTCCGTCCCATACCCGCCGTTCGGTCCTTAATTACGCGCGCGGGACGCTACACTCTTTTCTTTCTCCCGGCGAGACACGACGGCTTCAGCAGCGGAACCGAACG
>NW_017257481.1:435803-491114 GCF_001594055.1 Mycetomoellerius zeteki
CCTTAGATTGCATCGCTCGACTAAGGATGATCCGGCTTGATCCCTTAGCGCAGGCCGTATTCCGCCAAGACGCCGCTGAACGACACGTTCGATTTCATCTAATGCGGGTGATCCTTTTTCTTGATCTCACGTTCCAGCTTGCGTATTAATCTCTCTTGGACAAATTCGTCAATGAAAAATTTAAAAATGATAAAACTATTTGGAATATTCCTAAAAAAATTAAAAAAAGTTTTTTTATTAAAATTTAAACTAATAAAATAAATAATCCCAAAAAGCTGTGCGATCTATTGGGTATTCGATAAGATCGTGTAAAGGCAAACTTCTTCATTTAGTATTTTTCTTATAAACGAATAAAAGTTTAACTTATAGTCTTTGGTAAATTTATCAAAGTAAATTTGAACTTTAGACAAAGAAAAATTATATATCAAGCATCATATTTAAAGTATAATATATTATAGAGATGCAGATATGCCATCCGCATATCATAAAATCATGATGAGATATGATAAAATATGTTATAAAGAACATATAAGCGTTACGTAACAACTGCAATAATAGAATTTGCATAGAAGAAACAACAATATAATCGTACGTAACGGACCGTACGATATTTCATACGTGTCATAATTGATATCTTTGTTAGGCATAGTAAAAATATTGTACAGACAATTAAGAGAATTCTTTTAATTCAATACAATTACTAAGAGAGAAAATGTTATAATAGTCAAAAGTATTTTTCTATTATAACATTTCCTCTCTATAATACGTTTGCTTAATAATTGCACTGAGTTAAGAGGATTCTCTTAATTATCTCTATACAATATTTAGAATGTAATATTTGTGTGTAAACATAATTATTGCAAAAGAGATTCTTGTGAAATGTAATCTAAACTGTGCGTTCTCAACATTGCACGTAATTGATAACAATATACAATGAAGTACTATTGTGCATGTAAAAGTGTGTTGTGTCTTCCGACTGAGCGCTGGATTCTGTTTTACTTCCGATCCATTTCCATAGTATTGCGTAAGGGGAACACCACTTCCGGAAATTCTAAATATATTAGCGTAACGCACATGACTGTTCACAAGTAATTTTCGATAGATAAAATTTTGCAGGCTTGCTCGGCAACATTGATACGTTAAAGTAAGTGATTACGAAGTAACAACGTTACACCGACACGTACATCAACATCTTAACTATTATCTAACACTTGGTAATTAACATTTGGTAATTAGTAAATTTTATGACGTAATAGACGTGATATAATTCGATCTCCCGAACGGAAACATCAGTCGTTTCATCATGAAAGAAGAAACTACATTTTCCCCGTTATTTCTTCGTTCTTTCTAAGATCCACTCCGCATAATTAACGACGCTCGAATTGCCGGCCGTAAAACCGTAAAGGCCGTTCGAGCGTAAACTACACAATCAATTAATCACCGATTAGTACCATTTATCCCGAGATCACGATTGTTATCGCTTCGTTGGTTCGAAAGTATTGTCTTCCGTAAAGAAAAAAAGAAGAGAGAAAGAGAGAGAGGGAGGAAAAAAATGAGAGGGGAAAGAAGCGGCTGCCTCGTCGTCGCTGCTGCGCCTCGTGCTTTCCACCCCCGAGCCGCGTCGGGGATAGGGTCAATGCCCGATCACGTGGCAAAAAGGGCGAAAAACGCTTCTCGGTGAGGACGGTGAGTAACGGCGGGACGACGCGAGGGAGGAACACGAGCAAAGGCAACGAGCAGAAGTTCGAGGAGCGGAGAAGCCGAAAACGTGACACCGTCGCCCGGGCCGCGTAGCAACAGGCATCTGTTGCAATAGAAGACCCGATAGATACTCCGGCCGCTACCGTGTACTTGCATCTGGTGTACGTGTGTACGAGCGAGTGTGCGGGTGTGCGCGTGTGCTGCACACAACGCCGCATCCACGTGTAGATATTCGAGAGAGAAGAGAACCAACCTGCCAGGACGACTCTGCATTCGAGAATAGTACACGAGATCGTCGTGTGTATACATATAAACGCGATGTGCGTATCGAACGCGTATACTGCCCCGGAAGACGCACATACGCACATTGAAAATACGAGAAAGCGAGAAAGGCACGTCCTCGAATGAAAGTAAGGAGAAAAAGTTTCATCTTATCGGCTTACTATCCGAGTTCTCAATGTAATTAATTTTTGAAGTGACGAATAGGAAGATATATCATATATGTATAATTGCTATATTCTTAAAATTACTAAATAATTTATATTTGTATTGAATATTTTTAGAAACAATTGTCTTAACGAATATATCTTTATAATTCGCATTTTAATTTTAATTGATGAAATAATTCATTCTATTTTACGTAAACAACGAATAATTTAAGAGTTAACAAATATTAATTAGCTAAATAACAATTGCAGTAATTATAATATGATAATAATTTATGTTTCAAATTTATTTTATTATTATATGTATCATCGTAATTCATTTTGAAACTTCTCTCGATAATTTTATTTATATTATTTTCTGTTAGTATCGTAAGATTCAGATACGTTCACGCTCACCATCAATGACACTGGTTATACATAAGTAAATCAATAGATTGTCTGCGGATGTATCCGGCAAGGGAAATATGCCGCGTGCGGGAAAATCGCGTCGTCGATCGAATCGCTCGCCGGAAAATAGGCATGAACGGCACGAAAAACGTGGCAGGCCATGCGTGGAGAATTGTTGGAGTGCTGGGAACGGTGGAAATACAGAAGGAAAGAGAGGGAAGAGGAAACGAGAGAAATGAAAGTAGTACGACGCATAATCCGGGACGTGTGTCCTCGCTCAAGAGGCAAATCGACAAGCGAACGCGATTAATTAAAGGCGATAACAGACGTTCTTGATTACATTCATGGTACGTAATATTCCCTTGGGAGGAATATGTTAAAATATAGTAAATTGCAAAGTTGAAACAAGTAAGAGGTTTGACGTCACCGACAATACTGCAACTGCGCAAAAATATATTTGAATGCCTTTTAAATTGAAAACTCGAATAATTAACGTAGCATTTAAAAATACTGAATTTTAATAATTAATGAATGCAAATGCGATTCTTATTCTTATTGGATTTAGCAACTATCAAACTCGTCGAGTAGTCGGGCTTATTATCAAAATCAACGAACCGACGTTGAAAATCAGCAAAGACGTAATTAATGTTGTTAAAACGTTTCCATGCATTTTCATGCTGGATTTCAATTAAGTTTCACGAAGTCGGGATATAAACGCGAAACCTACAAGTCCGGGTTTGCAATGATAATCTTTCGGTTCACGGTAGAAAAAGCCCGCGGCACAATGCGCTAGCGGCGCAGTCGAACAGGTGGCAGTTCTATATTTTACCTCTACTTCGCCGGCTGACTCCTCCCGGCTCCTCTGCTCTCTTTTGCCTCCGCTTCGATCCCGTTCTGCACTCTCTGCCGAAAATAGCGACCGTGAACTTGCCTAACTCGCTTGAATGAAGAGGTATCCGCTACGCGCATTCCAGTGTAGAAATAGCGACTTTCCAGCGACTGCAACAAATTATTTATCATGATTTTTATATAGAATGAGAATATTATCAACTTTAACAAATTAATCATGAAAATATAAAATAACTAAAAAAATCTAATTGCAACCTCATTTTTTTCTGAAAAAAGAAATTATAAGTACATTCATTTAAAACTATCAAATTCCTTATGTTGCCTTAACGCCACTAAAAATATCAAAAGATTCATGCCATTTCCATCAATGTAGATTAACTTTAATCCCGATTCAATATTTTTTTAATTGTAGAACCAGAAAAAGATGAAGTGTAAGTTAGACCAAGATTAAAGTTATCCATTTTGGTGGATGGAAACGAGACTTTCAAATCTTGTCTCAGAGTTTTATTTTTTCTTTTCATAATTGTTTTCAATTAAGAAAGCGTATATGTATATGTAAGCTTTACGTAGTCAATTCTTCAGTTACCATGCAATAACGGATTTAATTAAACCGTCAATTCACGAATTAAAATTAGCGAATTCTAAGGATCATGGATACAAAAAACGTCTGCAGTAAAACGTAAGTGAATTGGCCAACCGCAATAGAGACTGTAAGGCCATAACTTAAGCAAATCCAACGTTAATTTCCTTATTGCTTATTGTCCTAAAGTCTATTTTACGATTGCCTAAGTGTAGTTGTAAGTGGTTGTAAGAATTGACCAATCACAGTCGAATATTCCTCCTTATAATAATATTAGACTGTGATTGTTCAACTCTTACAACTACGCTTACACAATTGTAGAACAGGCTTGAAGGGCCGTCTACAATGGGAGTAACATTATGTGATAATCCGTAAGCTGTAAAAAAATAAGATCAACCAGACTCTATTCTACTCGCATCAATCGATTGTGATTGGTCGATTTCTTATGGCTTACAACATATTACGTATTACTCCCACTGTAATGGCCCTTAAGAGCGCGCATATTGCCATTTTCGTTTGCAACGAACAGTTGTCGCGAAAAACCATCGGAAGGTCCGACGGCGGCAGCAATATAGCAGCGGCAGCAGTAGCAGCAGGAAATTTCAGAAGCATCGGTGACAAACGTCGGAAGCCACTCTGGACTTTGCTATCGTACCTTACTCTATCGCGACGACGAGATACATCGGTGGCTACGGCGGGCTACTCTCGCCCAGTGATTCAAAAACGTCCAATAAACGCGCAACGTGACGCGCGACCGCCGTTCCGAGATGGGAAAAGTTTCGGAGCGTACACATTGTTTACGCCGCGCGTTACAAGAGCGATGCGGAAATTCCGCGAAATCCGGCAGATTGTGCCGCTCGCGTGCGCGGCCCATGCATAACGCCCGCGTCGTATGCGATGCACGCACGTATGCATGTATGCATGTACATATACGAGGGGGGGAACTGTGCGGTACGCACACCGCGGCGTTATCATAACCCAGTGACGCCAAATATTGATTTTGACACGTACACGTGACAAGGCGTCGGACACCGGCGTGCTGTGAATGCATACGCTAACGCGCGGTACGCACACGTAGACGCGCGAACGGCACGGTACACACATTCGGTGTAGAGGGAGAACCGCTCCGACGCACGTCGAATTTAGCCCCATACATATAATACACGTACACGCGCACACGCGTACCCACACGCGTACCCACACGTGCTCACGTTGATCCATCGCGAGCTCTCGAGCTGCCACTCGCGTATATACCGGGTGATAAAGGAAACAGCCGATAATGCATCGAGGACAGAAGGGCTCGCTGCGAATTTTCGGTACCGCTGCGGAAATGATTTACAATGCGGTATAAACTTACGTACGCGTGCAGATAAAATCGACGGGTTCGGAACAAGTCTGTCGGAACGTCGGCAAGTGTACGCATACATGTATAGGGTATACGTTACGCGATGTTTGCGAATTGATATTGCAACGTTCGCGATTCGATCAAGTTTCATGTCTCATGAATATTAAAGTCGTGTGTGTCTAAACATAGAGTTAATTAAGTTGCAGGAATTATAGAATAATAACTGCGAGATTGTAATCGCGATCTTTTCTTTGCGTACGATTAACATCACGTTTGACATCGGCACCGCTTCGACGTATCGCCTTCAAGTGGAACGGCGAACTAATTAGTTCGATTAGCAGGTATTATCAAGCTCATAGTTGTGCAACAACGTGCTCCTCGAGAATTTATCATAATTCTGTGTCCCTATTTGTTGCCGCGTAGTATTAACGATGCACGCTCGAAGTTCACGCGAGCACGCATTGGTGAAGCAAATTAACATTAAAGCTCCTAATAATATCATCACGTCACGTTCCGATCTGTAATAACGTAGCTCATCTGAGAGCGTCGATTGTACGAAGAACGATCCTAATCTCGCCTTTCCTCTCCTTCCGACATTACGCGATCTAACGCACATTACATTCAGTCGATGAATTAAATAATATGCAGAGAAAAAGATGTTAATTATAGTTTATGTAATCAATATTAATAATACTCTCAGAATTAGCTTCTTGATAAGACATCAATTTACTTGCCATTCGTCAATTTGTAGAGGAAGATAAGTAAATAGTAATGCAAAAATGCAACGGGGTTGTTTTATATCCGTTTCTTCGTACGACAGCCTTCAAAAGACAGCGTTGTTCTTCAAATCGAATACTTGAATCGAAAAGTACATTATTCACGAAGAAGTCGTTGACGTTTGCATTTCGGGTCGATGTTTTCACAATCGGTTAGTACGACTGCACTATGCGCGATGTAAAAGGAGGTCATGGTACAACCAAATGGCAATAATAATACAAGAACTAAGTCCCTCGTTCCGCCAACCGATATTCTAAAAAACCTGAAATTCGAACCGGCGTACACACGCTGGCGACATCTGGCGGCGAAGTGGCGCAACTGTAGATTTCTGCGAGATCAGGTATCGGTAACTTACCCAATTTTGAACATGAATTCGCAGTTACTTTCAGAGTTATGACCGTCATCTGCATTTTCAAGACAATTTTTCATTAATCACTGCAAATGCTTCGTTGACCAATCAGAGAAAAGAATTTTACAAAGTCACCAATCAAAGAATACTTCAAAGCATTTGCAGCGTGCAGTCGATCACATTTATACATGTATATATAATTGTTTGTCGATAGAAAAGCGACACATCTCTAGCAACTTTCGAGAATTTTTTAAATTTTATAAAGAAGAAAACAATATTAAAAAAAAACAGCACAATTTTCTAAATAAAATATTTATTTATAATTATTTCAACATTTCTTCACGATATCTAATTCAAAAAATATTTCTTTTCTGTTATCATTACGAACTTAAGCACAGAACAAACGACACTTCTGCCCCCTAGTGATAAATTGGGAGAGTTACAAATGTTTTTTTCAACAAATTTTTTTAACATCTTTATTAGAGATGACTTCTTGTCATTATCTCAAAATGCTAATTTTTTAGTTATGTCACTTTTCCATTAAACAAGTGACATATATACTATATTTTATAAATTAATCGAATAAACGATGGGATATGTAGAGAAAAGTATTAGCGTCAATCGGAAATATCGTATTGAAAATGATTGTACCAACAGCACATTTGTATTATTCCAGAAAACACTGAGACGTCTTATTAGGCATCATAAAGACGTCCTAAAATTCATGAGACATTTTTTGAAAATATCAGAATGACGTCTATATGACGTCTTTAAAAATATCTTATGCGTCGATTTATAACGTCCTAAAAACATTATTCTTAAGACGTCTTACAGGCTCGTCCCTTATGACGTTTTATAGAATTATCTTTATGACGGCTTACAGACATTATCCTTAAGACTTGCTTCAGACATTTATCTAAAAAATAAAAATAAAAATTATTGATACAGGAACGTATTGACAAGAGAAAGTATACGAAGCAGAAGTTAGAATTACTTGATAAATTGGTATGTGAATGATATCATATCCACGTAACAATATGTTATCAAAAAGGTTTCTAAAAGATATCTCATTTCTGAATCTGAAGTCAACGCATTTCCGGACAGCTTCGCATACTTGTGTAGTTGTAGAACATTATAATTATAATATAAGACAATAAAATATTGGAATGCCAAATTAATTGACATCGAATTTTTATAGGTTACGTATTATATTCAGACATATTCAAATTAGCCATGTCATGCACTCGATGTTATAAATAAAATTTGCAGTCGATAATGTAGATTAAAATGTCAGAAAGACGTCTGGAAGACGACTTTTGGAAAAGTTCTCAAGACGTCTAGTTTAAGACGTCTTTTGGATGTCTTTCCGACATGTGTGTTCTCTGGGATTTATATTTGTTAAAAAATTTTATTATACTTGGCAATCTAGCTTTTAATTTAAAATCTATACATAATTATATTTAAATAATGTTTATATGTAATTATAGTCATGACGCAACTGTTAGAATGCATTTAAGTGATAAATTTAATCAGTAATTTCAATTTTAATGATGCATGAATTTGAATAACGAAATATACTAGAGATTATACAAAAAAAATAAAACATAAAATCGCATGACTTTTATTATTTTTAAACTATTTTAAGAAAAAAATATTTGCAGTCTGAAGGTGCTGATTCATGAAATCCTTCATAAAAAGCAGCGTCACGGTCTTAATTTGATGCTTAGCGATTGGATTTATTCAATTTCCAGAATCAGATTGTTCGATTCAAGGTTGACACTACATCATTTTCATACATTTTCTATTGTCCAGCGTCAATTTTGATCGTATAACCTATTTTAATTGACGCTGGAAGTGAGCGTCAAATGTAAACATGAAAATAGGATACCTTGAGATGTACGGTCTTAATCATCTTTTTAATAATAACGGGATTAACGAATGTAACATTAATGGTGCTTAAAATTAGCTTACATTTGCCGCTTTTACCGTCACCTGCTGACTAACCTAACCTAAGCTCCATCCTACTTTCCAGCTGCACCTGTTACGCCGGTTACGCGGATGTAATACCCGGCGTCGTCAACAGAGAGCACGACATGTTTCCAAATACTGCGAAAATGTCAATAACTTCGAGATAAATCAGCAACTGAGAATATCATCCTGTATTTTGTTTCGAGAATCAATATAATCGTATCTTATATAAAACGCGATTAAATCTCGCGCATAAATTTTTCAACCATTCGGTTGGGAAGTTTAGTAAACAAGCTAGCATTCGTTTTACAAACACTGTTAATGACCGCCCTAAACGACCGGAAATGACGTGTGAATTGAGAGGGAAAGTAATATTTTCGGAGAGAAAATACGTAATCTCGTCGAGTCAGGCCAGTCTTGTTGAAATCGTCGCGAGCTGATTGGACGTACGCAACTTGTCGCGTTCGCTCGAGCCATCCAATATCGCGTCGTCGTAACCGATATGGTCGGGGAAGGTGCCATGTGGCCAGGTGCATCCAAAGATTGGCTCGGCCATATTGGAATATTCAAACGTTCATGGCGGTATTTACGTTGGGATGCATCGTCGGTAAACGACGATTGGTGATCGTGACGGAGACGCGAACGCTCGTCTCACGTCGAAAACCGCTTTTATCCCCGCGACGTAAGCTACAAGACAAATTTACTACACGACACTCGGTCGAGACGCTCCACTCGCAAGTGGATGCGCCGAATGCAGTACAGTCAGTGCCGAAAGTAAAGCCGGCACGTGCGACGAATAAGGTGTAGGGAGTTGCTTAGATGGAAAAATCAAGCGCGGCGCTTCATAAGAAAACTCTTCGTCACGTCAAACTGATACGATTATGTGACGGTAGTATCGCCGTGTGACGCACCGTTTCGGAGATATGCGTTTCCAAAGTTTATTTATCGCGGCGAGTTTGCCGATACTTTTGAACGTTACTGTACCGCTAACACGACGAAGGAACCGACTGGTCGTACCGACCGTCGCGGCCTGTTAAAATATCGTGCTGATTGGTTGCGATTACGCTTAAAAGGATGACTTTTTCGATATGCGAGGAATTGGGCCGATTAGATATCGTGATGATGTAACAAGTTAAACATTTTGCTATTTTGTGTACACGCCGTCGCGCGTGCATATATTCTTTTCTCGAGATGACCGTTAAACATTGCGAACGGTTACGATAATTCGATAAAAATATTACGAATTAATTAAACAAATCGTACGGAATATCTAAACGTACACGATGACGAACAAAAATACGTCCGTTTTTTTTTTTTATTACACCCGTCATCGCGATCTTTGCGTTCTTTTAATTATATCCCTGGAACACAGAGCGATTGTCATATGACGCGGACTAGGCGGCTCGACGCTGCGAAACTCGGAGTATGCTCGGTACAGTCGGCGACAAAAGGCTCGCGCGGCACGAGCGAGGAAAACACGTATTGGGTCGGTTAAATCGCAATATTGCGTCAGGGGCGTGATGAGAAACTTGTAGAGAAAAAAAAGTTGGCCCGATTTGGTGTATATAGTATCCGTCTTCAGGCCCGCGTTGAGGAGTTATTGCGCGTCGAAGATGATTTTTCTGGAGGCGCCGTCAGTCAGAGACGCGCGCAGACTGTACCGTGGACGCCAACGGCAGCCACGAGCGGCCGCTTCACGTACAGTCAGGTGCGAAAGTACGGCCGGTGTGCCGTGAAGAAACACCGAATTGGCATACTCGGATCGCCGAATTACGCGTGGGGCGTCATGAGAAATTTGTAGCTCGTAAAAAACTAACACGATTTGGTGTATATAGTATTCGTCTCGGTGCGATCGTTGTCGAGTTATTCGCGTTCGCAGGCGCGTCAGATGAGTGCGTATCGGAGTGCTTTCAGCGCCGACTGTACCAACGGACGCTACGAGAGTCCGTAGCCGGTGTAGGCTCAGTTGGCAGCAGTACGTACAACGAGTAGCATCTACCATGGCCGATATCTCGAAGGAGGAGCTACGCAAGGAGATCACCGGTAAGTGGCGATATTGCGTGATGTAGGCGATCTCGACGGCGGTTTTCATCGGAATCGAGCTACGTTCGGGCGTACGCACGCGTTACCCGTCGCCATCGCATCGGGAATACAGGCGAAATCGGGCTCTTTGCTCTTGCGACGTGACGACTTAGCGCGCACGTATGTGCCCAAGTGGCGTGCCCCACGCCGGCCATTATAACTGCAGCTCACCGTATTTTACCATCTACGTATCGGGCTAACGGTAGAATCGGACGGGTAATCGCCCCGTGCAATCCGCTCGCGATTTTTCATCTAGCCATTTCGGTATCCTGGCGAAAATTCGGATTTTTCGTCGTTCGCTATAAAAAGATAGCTTTCTCGTCCCGTCCTTGCGGCGGGCCGTATGACGCGTCTCGAGTGTGTGGTGGCGCGCGCCTATCAGCCTCGCTCTCGATTCGTGTCCCATTCTCACTCTCGCTCGCTCGCTCTCTTTCTCTCTCTCTCTTTCTCTGTACCGCGTCACGGCAGATTTTTATGTCGTAGGAGATAAAAAAAGTGCGTATATATTTCTGCGTGAGGCTCCTTCGAGAAAGATACGCTTCACGTCGATCAGAAACGGCCACGCGCGCGCGCTGCCCTTTTTTTCCCTTCTTCGCGCGTCTCGCGTATCGCCAAATGGATCGTCATTGGTTATAACCGGAGTCGCTGCCGCCCGCCTCCACCACCGTCCGCTGCCGTTAATATGCCGAGATATTCGCCAGTTCGCTATCTTTCCCCCGTTCTCGATGTAACGCGACTGTTCATCGCCATTACAAACCTTGTCTCGCCCGTCACGAGTTACAAAGCGGCGGTTGTCGCGGTTGATGATTAACGAAGCGCGCGCGCTACTAACGCGCGCGCCTCGTGTATTTTTTTTTTTTTTCCCCCCGAGAATGCTTTTCGGCGAGCGTTGCGAATCGACCGAGCGCGCGCGCGCGCGCGCGTATATATACTCCATTTCCCTTCGCTTCTCTGTCTCTCCTTCTGTCCCTTCCATCTTTCTCGCGGTTTTCGATCGTTTCGGGAATCAATGCGCCGCACGATCGACCGCGGTACGCCGAGAAAAATCCCTCCGCGTCTCGCTCCACGCGTCGCAACGATGACTCGTTACGTACTTACAGATATCTTTTTATTAGAGTCGCGCGCTGCTCCGATCGGCGGCGACCGGCACAGCGCGCGCCACGGCGGCCATTTGCGCTCGATACTCACTAGATCCCCCCGACGCGGGAAACCAAACTATTCCAGAACCTCGCGTGTACACAAGCGCGGAGAATTGAGCGGCGAGGCGCAACCTTCCGCTCTTGCACGCGAACAATTCATTTTGCGCGGGTTTTTTAACTTGTATTTTAAGGGCCATTTCGATCAACTCCGATTAACTTTAATCGACGATTAATTCGATTAGCAGACTCGCTTAAAACATCTCTAATATACAGTTCATTGTTCTTAATTTTTTTTTTTTTCCGATATATTAAATATAATTCTGTTAATTAATTTGATACTTTTTATTTGTATTGCTTAATAAAATAGTGCTAATTAAGTTAATCGAAGTTGATCGAAATGGCCTTTAGTTGTCATTTTCTTTTCTCTCCATTACCTCATTCCTTCCTAAATAATAAGATTAGTGTTGCTTAAAAATAGCAAATAAAAAAAATTCTGTGATAAATAAAGTGTCTACAGAAACAATATGCATTATATTTTTTAATTACTTTTAATGAATTTAAGCAGAAAGTATAAATAAAACATACGAATTGATATTTGAATAATTATTTAAATTTTTAAGGGCCTAAGAAAAAATTTTTCATATAACAACATATAAACATATTTAAACGTATGTAAAGATATGTGATTATGTATGAAACTTGTCCATATGTCCTTTCTTTTGTATAATTACCGTTTGATACAAGAAAAATAATAATAATAATAATAATGAGAAAACAAACAATAATTAAAAGGATTATTTTCGCATTGTTGCTTTTACAAAAATTTAAGTTTGAAAAAATAAAACAAAAAATAGCACATATAATTGTATTCAAATTATTATACTCAATTATATATGAGCAATTTTTTCTTATTTCTTCACGGAAAAAACAGTATGGTTGATTTACAGAAATCTGGTGATGCCAACCAGATTAAATAGTAAAATATGGAGCAACTATGTGGTTGTTGCTTGAATCATAATACAATGGTTAGGTTAGGTTATGTTGCAGCAATGACGTTTCACATATACATATTTTTAATTGTAAGCGTGGTGAGTCGCTTTTGCTTTTTGAAATTGTAACTTAATTTATAGCATGATGTAACAAAAAATTAATTCTTATTAATAATTTAATTCCTATTACTTCATGCTTTATAATGTACGATTGACGCAACTATATGGATATATAACTTATCCATGGTAAATGATCCCCCAATCAAGTTTTGGTTGTCACAACCAGATCACGCCTAACTACATTGATGTATTTGACACGTCAAAGTAAATAAATCGTATCAACTATACACATTCCTATCATATAAATATAACTAGGATGATGATTTTCTATATCGTTCACAACTAAATATTTTTAGTTATGTGAACTATATCTTTTTTTTTCCAGTGTTCTCAAACTGAATTTTTTAAAAAAGAAACAATGCGAAAATGATCCTTTTAATTATTTTTAATGTTTTCTTCTTATTGTTTTTCTTATATTATACAGTATAAGTAACCTTACAAAAGAAAGGACATATTTTTATATACGTTCTTATATGAAAATTTTTTTTTAGGAATGATTGTTTAAATAACAATGGTACTTAAAAATTTTTAATTTTTTTTAGTTTTTGAAATATAATATTTATGTTATTAATACAAATATTATATTGCAAAAACCGAAAAATATTTTAACGTATCTTAATTACAAAGTGCATTTATATTATGTTTATTAATTTTGTTTAGCTATCCTCAAGGATGCTGATCTCACTACAATGTCTGCTAAGAAAGTGAGGCAACAAATCGAAGAAAAACTCGATGTTGATCTCATAGAAAGGTAAAATAACAAATAAAAACATACATATAAATGAAATATGATTACAGAAATATTTTTGGTTTTATATTTTTGCATCTTATACTTTAATATATGATAAGATATGACAATCATTCATGTATTAGCACGTAAAAAAAAAGCAACGGCACTAATTTCGATATCAAGTCGATTCATATTACACGACCCGACAAAATATTTTTCTTCGATGTACATGCGCATTTACTCCCGTTAATGTTGCAACATCTAAAAACTGTTCTTTGCAATTATAATTCGATTATTTTGTTTCTTTGTTGTCTTTTTTCCTTTATATTATTGCAGGTTGAATTGAGAATACGTTTATATGTTATAAAAGAATATTTCATCGTATTGATAATGTAAGTTAACTTTAAGCATGAATCATATTAATAAGATATTAAAGATACGAATTCCGAACATAAATATTTGTATGTACGCAAGCATTTAGTGTAAAAAAAAATCTTTTTTTGCATCTTTTTAAACAAGTTGATATGTTGCTAAATAGAGAAGCAATTCTTTCCTTTATCAATCTGATGATTTAACATGTGTGCTCATAATATATATGCTGATCATATTACCATATCACAATTTATTTTATTTTTCAATACACAAAATAAATTTATTTTACTAATTATATTATGTTTAAAGCTGAATCAAAGGCTTTAAAATGGACATATAATAAGGCACTTGTGCACTGTAAAATAGTGCGGAAGAGAGTCTCGTGATGTCCTAGAAAAAAAACAGAGGATCTCTGAGTGGAACTGTAATATAATAGATATAAGTTACCACCTCGTTCCTCCTCTAACATGTTTTTATATTTTACCTCTTACAGGTACATTGATAATAATTACTTACAAAATAACAAATTACATTCATCCTTTATAGGAAAAAGGAAGTCGATGATTTAGTCATGGAATGTCTTCAAGAAAAGCAGGATGGAGGAAAAAAAAAGAAGAAGGCTGCTAGTGAAGAGTCTGAAGATGGTGAAGAGGAAGAAGAAGAAGGATCTGAAGAGGAGGAGGAGGAGGAAGAAAAAAAACCAGCCAAGCGAAATCCTGCTAAGAAGACTCCTAATAAACGTAAGAAGGGATCTTCCGAAGATGAAGAAAGCGCTAGTGACGATGATGCTAGCGATGAAGAATATAGTCCAAAGAAACCTAAAGTTACACCTAAAAAAAGTAGGATATTTTTTTTATTATAATAGAGTTTTATTTTTCGTCAAGATTTTATTAAAAATCTCACATGGAATGTGTTACATTTTTTTATAGGTAAGCCTGGAAAGAAAGGAAAAAAGAAGGGAAGTGACAGTGACAGTGACGAGGACTGGGGTAAAAACAAAAAAGCTCCAGGAAGCACAGCAAAGAAGGGAGCTGGTGGTGGTAAGGGCAAAGGTGGTGGTTATACACGCGCTATCACACTGTCCCCAGAACTCGCCGCGGTTGTTGGCGCAGAACAAATGGCTCGACATGAAGTCGTGAAGAAAGTATGGAGTATCATCAAAGAAAGGAATCTTTATGTAAGTATTATTTGTAATAATTTATCTAATTTTTTGTGTGCATTATTCGTACTTCATTTTCTACTTTACTACATTTGTTATATCTTAGAAATTATGTATTATATTAAATGTATGTATTTACTTGACAAAGACCATGTTGCCAAAAAAATGACTTTTTACAGGATCCTAAGAATAAACAATTTGCGATTTGTGATGAGGAATTAATGAAGGTAATCGGCGTAAAGCGTTTCAGAACTTTCGGTATGATGAAATACCTCAAAAATCACTTTGTAGATTAAATCATTCTTCAGTCCCGATCTCCGACAAGTTATATACATATATATATATATATATAACATATTCCAAGGTGCGTCTCGTGCACCTCTTCATCTTTCTCACACGATACATGCATACTATACATGAGACACAAAGGTATTTCTTGCGACTTAAGACTTTAGACCATGTTTACACCATTCCGATGTATTCTGCCGCCCATTGTAACCATTTTGTCCCATTGATGACTGCAATATCATATTGATCCAATAAGCTTTATTACAAGTATGACTCTCAACAAATGCGTTGGGAATAAGACGTTTGATGATGCATTCAGATAATCTTCAACAAGTATTTGGTGTACAAAAAAGTTCTGAGCTTTAGATTTGATATAACCGAAATAACAATTTAAATTTTATATATCTTCCCGCCCTTTTGCGGTTTTAAAGCGTTAACATTTGGCCTTCTAAGATGCCATACGGTTTGGCGTTTGATGCACATAACCTCAAAAATCAGTAGTGTTCACGATGGCAATAACAAAGCATATTCGATTTTCCGTCCACTTCGCGTTTCATCTGAAGAAAAATGCTGCTGAAGCCACTACAATGATTTGTGCTGCATATGGAGAAAACACTGTTAGTCATGCTATATGTAAAAGATGGTATCAAAAGTTTCGCCAAGGAGATTTCAGTCTTAAAGATGAATCGCGTGCTGGACGCCCTGAAAAGATTGAAACGGACGAATTGCAAGCACTACAGGAAATAAACTCTGCGCAAACTGAAAAGGAGCTTGCAGAACAGCTTAGCGTTACGCAGCAAGCCATTTCCGTACGATTACGGCGTGACACTGCACTCACTTTGGTTTCAAAGTTCCGGAAAAAAGATTTTCTGCACAAAATCATTATCTTTGACATCAACGCCAAAGCCCAATATCTGTGTTGTACTACGAGTTGTTACAACCGGGCAAATATGGCAAAAGGTGGTTGATGCAAACGGAGAATATTTCGCTGATTAATATTTTTTCGTTTGTTTTTGAATAAAGATTGAATTTTACAAAAAAAAGCTCAGAACTTTTTTGTACACCTAATAATTACAAATGTTCTTAATGTTTCTTCTTGATACTGGGACAATTGTTACCATGGACGTTCAGATGATTCGAAATGTGAATGACATTACAGTGGCCAATAGTCAATAAGCTGGTTTTAAGTCATCTAATTCAAAATAAATGTTATATCATTTGTATGGTCGTCATTAATAACAATATCTTACTCCTAATACAACATAACATGACGCATCATTATAGCAATGGCATTATTGCATGATAAATTGTAAAAGAAGTTTAACTTGGAAATCTTTTGAGATTAAAAAAAAATTCAATTTTATTACGTGACATTTCAACTAATACATATACCACATAGATAATGATATAGTTGTTTTCAATATATATTTCAAGTATTGAAGTTGCTTTTTTCTACATTCACCTTCAAAAAAATGGACCATCAAATTTAAATACAATTTTTTAACATTTTCAATAGCACTAAGCAAAAAATTGTAATCAGTCAAATTAAAGCTTAAATATTTTCTCTTAAACACAAAAAAAAAACAAAAATTGAGTTACAAAAATGTTTAACTCATTGAGTTATAAAAAATATTAAACAAATGGACGTTGAAGATACTTTGACAAATTTTTGGTAATTTTTTAAAAATTTGCCTTTCAACGGAGTCTGTTATCAGGTATAAAAATGTATGAATTTTTATTCGTTTATTTCTCAATTTTTGGACATTTTTGTTCGAGTGACATTTTTTAAAAATCAAATATAATTTAAAAAAAATATTACGGACAACTTTTTTCTTAGTTTTTAATTTTGATTTTTTTTATGTTTAAAAGGAACATTCAAGCTTTAATTTGAGCTTTGATTTATCTATCAATCCAATAATATTTCGCTGAATTATCGCCATTGAAAGATGTTAAAAAATTATGCTAAAATTTAGTAGCTTATTTTTTTGCAGATGAGTATTATGTTATTATCGATGATCTTAATTGTATGTATGTTTTTTAATACAAAGATCCTTAAAGTTAACGCCAGATCATGCATGATTTGTGATTTATAATTTGCTGTTATGATCATTTGCATGAGATTGGTGAGTAAGGCTACGTTCGGGAATACACATTGAATGCCTTCAGGTATCAATTTATCCTTGTTTAACATTCGATGAATAACAAGGATAGCATGATATTTGGAGGCACTCGTGTATTCCCGAACGCAGCTTAATATGGACGGGCGGATTCGCTAAATGCGGTTATTGTTTATCATTCATGTTGACTTGCCAACGAAATGATTTTCCCACAAAATCAAGGGGAATCGCCACAAATCAATTCATGTATAGAGCTATACGTAACGAACCGCAGATCACAAACAGTATGAACAGTTTAGCCTAGCAAATGATCAATTTCTGCAATTCTACTACGAATTGTACGTAGTCTGGCGCTAGTTTTGTGATATTTTTGTCACTATGTTTTTATATTGAAATAATTTTTTCTGGAAAATGGATGTAATAGAAAGGCAGATTTTGCCTCTAAAACGAAAAAAATGCGAACACTTAAATTAAAAAAAAATAATAAAGAGAGAAGCTATGCGGAAAATTAACATCCTGTACCTCTTCTGTATAATAGCTACATTATACACATGCAAATGTAAGCGAAGTTTAATTGTATTATCGTGTAATTACTAATTATTGTCGTAATATAGGTTTCTTGGTGTAAAAATTGAATCTAACGTTTAAGATCTAATGGTAAAACAATATATTCATTGAAAGGTATCTTATAAGCATATTAAATGATTAAAGTCACAGTGCAGCGACCACTGGCTGTTGAAGTGTAGGAAATAAAATAATAGGCTCACGAAGCGAGGTGCGGAATCTTAACCGCATACATCTGTCCGAGCTTCGACATGTGTAAAATTCGTGTATTTTGAATATAAATTAAAGAAATGCTGGCCTAAACCAGGAGTAAAGCCACACGAATGAGATCATTGCAGTTTATGGTAACGAAAGCATTACATGAAAAAAATGCTATGCGGAATGATACATTAGAATACAAACTTTCTTCTCCAAAAAAAGGGAGAAAAGTTCTATTTAAACTGTAATGTTCCGTAAAATGTATTTGGAAGTGTCATTAAATAATATTGCTTTCATTTTTTTTTAAACTGTCTTGTAATTTATTTCAATTATTTCCTAATACTTTTTTAATATGACCCATTATATGTATCCTTTAATATTCCGAATAAATGCATTCATATATGTGATTGATTATTTACAATATAAATATATAATTCACTTAAAAATGTTTTTTATTTATTTCATTGGATGTCACAATGTTATTGAGATATTTACGTGTTATTGAGATATTACTAGTTTACGTAATTATTTCAGAGACGAAATTTTATAAATGTTCAAGTTCGTCTTCCAAGAATGATACAATGTGCTGATTGTCATCTCGCCTTCCTCGTAATCCAAACATGAACGTCAGGAGTTTCTTAGTGTTTGTATAGTTATCTCTTCTGGTTTGAACTTCCTTATCCTGTGGCGGAGCTGCTTGCACGTAAACACCATATCGAAAATGCGAATTAAACGTTTGCGTACTGCGCGTAGTACATCGACTTATATTTGCCTGAAAAAATACCGTATCAACATTTTTCGTCTACTGAACTGAGGAAATAAAAAAAAATTATATGTAATAAATGTATAATACAATTACATATATTCGATTAACGTGTCTAATATCAGGATTTTACAAATAATAATGCATCGAAATATTAAATCTGTGAGTAGATAAAAATAGGAGTTTTTAAAATTGGTAATATATATATATATATATTACTAAAGAGAATCAAACTTTGTATTCCTCAAACATAAATTTTATCGTTCAAATCTTTTACTTCAATATTATTAAATTCTTTTAAGACGTCGATAAAGTTCTACTTACCAGGCGTAAAGCTCTACGCTTCAACTCCCAAACGCTGGAAGTATAATATTTATCAATGTAGGGCGGAAGTATATGGACGTCTGTTTGAACCTTTTGATCATGACGAGTCTTCAGTCGCAATCCTTTTTCCGTTAATCTGAAAAAGCTAGTATTTTTTACGCTTCTTGCTTAAACAAGCAATAGAATATGATTATAACTAACAACTCACTCTTCTTGACTTTGCATAGCTTCAATTTCCTCATGTAATTGAAACAAGTGGATGTATTCCGCATGATTGCGGACGAAATTGAGCGCGTCGTAAATATACCTATTAACATTCGAAGCTAAGAAATTTATAGATTACTTTCATTTACAATGAAAGAATACCTGTCGGGATTTTTTCCGAATTTAACGGCTACTTCGGGTGATTTAAAGGCGTAATGTTTTCCTCTCCATTTCGCCACACCGTTATTCGGATTTCCTGGTATAAGGGCGCCTTTGCCCGTCGCAAATGTCCACGCGCAAAATCCTAGAAACTAATATATCCTTCGATTCAGCATTATTTGAAAATTTATTCGAAAATAAAATCACAAATCTTTACATAAACATTTTAATTTTTTAAATTTTATCGAATTATAGAAGCGTTAACTGTTGTTCTATTGCGGTTACCTCTAAGTTAATCTTCTCAAAATCTTTAGTGACATTTGGATAATATATCAAGCACTCTCCACACTCCGCTGTAAAAACATGAACATATATTCTTTATGCGATTAAAATAAGAGTAAAAATATATTTATTGTAATGTATAGAAAATTATTAGTACTTATTAAATTGCCCATGGAACGTTCCAATCTTTCAGCATCGGTTAAAATCTCCACATTTTCGGCTATATTTTCTAACTTTGTTTGATCGTAAATATTCACAGTCTATAACACAAATTATTCGGGATATATGTTACAAAAATACGTTTAGATCGATAACAGGCGAATGCATTAATACCTTATTGCTCAAACTTTGTAACTCCCATAGGAAGTTGTTGATGCTACTCAGAGTGATCACTTCATCTTGCAAACCCATCCATATATCCGCCAGATCAATAAATTGCGGCTAATGGGCAGAATATGTAATTATTAATTATAATACGGTTACATTTATTGAAAACGATTTAACATATATTTTATTCAAATTGAAGATTTAATTATGATTTTCCCAATTTTAAAGGAACATTATCTTTTATTACAAAATTTCGCCAATCGGAAATAAATTTTTGTAAACAAGTTATTTCCATTCTACAGAATAACGATATTAGATTTACGTAAATCTGATGAAAACAAGTAAATTGATTCCAATCAAATTATCACTATTATTCTATTAAAATTGAGAATATGCGGGATTCCATAATTTTCAACTTCTGAAAATAAATGCTCTAAATAATTATGTCGAGCATTAATTATAATTTATTCTTTCAAGCAGTCGTATTTACGTAGACTTGAGTAGTAGGGATAGCCGTTCTGTATCGAACAGTATCATGAAGTTTAAAGAGTCGTGCTTGAAGACGTTCCATCAAGTCCTTCACTGCGTTCTCACTGCGCTCCACATCACTCAGCAGCTTTCTATAAAATTATATTAGAAATCGTGTCAATTGTGGAGATCATTTATTATTTATTTTTATAAATTATTTTGAACGAATTATTATTTATTAGATTATTATTTATTTATATAGATTATTTGTTGTTTATTTCTCTTTCTATAGATACCTGATGTAGATCTCTTGCTGACGACTAGCCGTTAACATTTCGATGATCCACTCAATTTTTTCTTCCGCGTCGGATGCCGCTTCCTTTGAACTGCAACATGCAGCGTCCGAAACATCGATTGACATGCATGTGACTGCATTTTCCACGGCAGCCGTGAACTTATATATCTTGGCCATTAACGGCTCTAACAGCTCAAGAATAGAGTTGCGGGTCTTCATTAGAGCTTCTTGTAGAATGCTCGGCACTATAAAACAATTATCCGTAATCATTTTTGCGGAAAGCCTTCACGTAATTGTAACATTTTTCGCGATAATATCTCTGTTTAAAGTCATTTGAGTTGCTGTCATCATTGACCGGATTAAAAATTATTCCATGCTCTTACGATCGTCGATCCCCTCGCCACCGCGTTGACAATCTCTATTAAATAAACGGATCCCTGCGACTAGACACATTAACTCCATCAACTGCTCCTCTTTCTCTCGTTTAGGCAAAGTTACGTAATGAGCCAGCTCGGAAGCCTGGAAGACGCTCTGCAACGCTACTGAAACTTCCCTAATGTAAAATACATTTTTATATAATATATTTATCATTATTTAACCTTTAAGGCCCGTTTTCACAATATGTGGTTATCTAAAGTCTCTAAAGATTAAAAGTTACCAAGAGATTCATCAATGAAGTTTATTCATGAATTTCATGGTAATCTTTAATCTTTAGGTAACCACAGATTGTGAAAACATGGCTAAGTCAGTAAATAAAGTGGCTCAAATATAATTTTCTTTAAAACTATTTTGGAAAAGGAAAATAAAAAGAATTGTTTAGAAATATTAAAGTTCATTATTTTTACATTTTTCTATCTCATAAGGATATTATATTAATCTAAATTTAAGCATAACATATATTAGTAAAAAATATAATAATAAAACTAAAATTTGTGTGTGTGTGTGTGTGTGTGTGTGTATGTGTGTGTGGTTTCGAGCATCTCACCTATCAACTTGCATATTTTTAAACCATCTACCTACTTAAAGATTAACATTATCAAATTTTATGAAGACTTAAATATAATAAGTCAGACATTTTTTTATGAAGAATTAAATATAATAATTTTATATACAACATATTCGTTATAATTTTTGGTTAGTGTAGATTTCGATTCGTAGACGAGAATATTTCTTGTCATTTGCGATGTAATAATTCTCGTTATAATTCCGCATTTGGCACAAGTAAATTTTTCATGATTGAGAATACAGAAATGTGAGATGGAGAACTGAATGTTGATCGATTTGATTTAACATGATTTTGTTAACTTTGAGTTCTTATTAAATTCATATGAACGTGATCAATAATTACCTCAGAATTGATGGGACTGTGGGACTTCCCAGACCGCTCAGAAGCGTTATTACTGCTAATATTTTCTGATACAGTTTTTCCGTATCCTTTCCACTCTCCAGTTTATTACTTTCACAAATTTCGGCGACTAAAGGTGCAGTTTTCTGGTGTAGTCGTAATCGATGCCTTTTGACAGTTTCGTCTAAGCCAAGTATAAAATCGTAATAATAATTGTACAAATAGAAACATACCAATTAAATATCTTTACCTCTGTCATGATAATGCTTAGCAAAGTATAGCTGATTTTTCAAAGTTACAAGACTGGATCGGCTTTGGTCACATAGCCTCTCCGTTACAGCTTGAATTACTTTGGCATTTTCCTCGTCGTTTTCTTTTATTCTGTACGCTGGATTTAATTGATAAAGAGAAAGCTACAAATTTTTAAGAATATTGTAATCACCGCTTAGTATCTTGCTTGCGTTTCAATATTATCTCATTGGGGTTATATGAAATTACCAAAAACGAAGCAAAATCCTTAGTTATTGATGCCCCTTTTGCTTTACATTCGTTTACGATTCTTTTCGTCAATTCTTTTCGTACGTTTTCCATAATAAAAAGCAAACAAAATAGCTACCTCCAGCTGATTTAGGAATTTTCACCTGCTAGTCTTGGACTCAAACCGAATCATCCACCCGTAAAGTTTGATCGATACTGCATTGGGTATGTTTTTTATTCCTGCACTAGACTGTACTAGAACTCTCGCTTTTACCAAACATCAAACATATACCTATTTTATTTTAAATTCCAAAAATGCATACATACTAATTCAGCCATAAAAAGCAGGCATATGGAAATTACGCATCGTTACTAACGTTTCATACTTTTTTAAATTCTTTAAATATCAGTATCGAATAAAAGCAATAAGTAGATGACAGAGTTGGCAAACATTACTTTTCAGTTACTTTGTCGTTACTTTTTATAGTAAACAATTTGATGACGATGTTGCAATTTTTTATGACGGTAACGCTAACTAACTAAACGCTGAGGTTGTACTAAAGTTAGAAAAGTCACTTTGAAAAGTAACGTCACTATTACGCGTTACACTGAAAAAGTTATAAGTATAACGAGTTACGCGTAACGTTGCTCGTTACTAAAAAGTAACGCGTTACAAATTAGGAGTTATTTTTTTCAATAACGATTGACTTTTCTAACTCTGATGTTAGCATTGCCATAAAAAATTCACAATGTCATTATCAAATCGTTATTATAAGGTAACGATTAATAAAGTAACGGCGTTATTCAAGTTTTGATATTTGACATAAAAAAAACGTATAGTCATGCTTAAAATATTTATATTCTTTTATCGATTGATAGATATATTTATTACATATTTCACGTACATTGAAGTAACAAGCGTTAACTTTATCGACTTCTAAAAGATTTATTATTTTGCCTTATATTTTTCCACACACATGTAATAAATATTTATAGGGGACACTTATAGTTTTATTCGCAAAATAAAAATAAGGTATATGATATCTCTTTAAAAAAAATGAAAAATAGTAGAATAAATAGCAGTTTCAAAAATTGAATTTTTCAAAATCGAATTTCCAGTTTGAATATCATCAAATGTATGAATGCAAACATTTTTTCGGATTATCAAAATTACAAAAATAATACATGTTATCGAATTCGCATTTGAATCCCTCGCGTTACGGCGCGCTTGCGATCGCGCGCGCTCGGCCGTTTCCGCCGCGTCGCGCCGTGACTCAACGTCGCCATAGTGGGGGGAAGCGGGCGGTCGGGCAACAACGTTCAGAGGTGTCGCAACGGTCTGCGCGTTAGGAACTATCGGAGCATTCGGAGCAATCCGGAGCCAGTCGGGCTGGGTGGTCGGTAACGTGAGTGTGGTGTGTGCGCGCGCGAGCGATAGACGCGAGACAGCCAACGTGCGAAGAGCGTGCGTGTCGTGAGGAGCACCGTGGTGTCATGACGTTCGCGTGAGTCGCGGTCAACGCGTTCAGGCAGTCAGCAGTGTCCGAGTCTCAGGAACATGGCGCGCGATTCCCGGCGCGCCGATCCGCGACGCGTCGTCACCGTCAACGGCGGTGGTGGCGGCGGTGACGGCGGTGCAACGGTGAGGTGTAAACTGGAGCTGATCCTTCTGACGCTGCTGCTGACGATTATCATCCCTGCCGCGTACGCCGAGAGTCAAGGTGAGCCACGAATTTTTATAATTATACGTAATACTTTTCTCTCGTCCTTGTCTTTCATTACCTTTTCACTCGCAGTGACACTTGACGCTTCCAGCTGATCTCTCATGCTCGTTTCTTCTATCAACACAGACTAACTTTAATCTTATTCTTATCTTTTAACTTATGTTTTATCTTTTTTTAGTTCTAAAAATTAGAAATATATAAAGAGTTAAAAGTTAAATCGAGATTAAAAGTAATCATTATTGATAGAAACGGATATCAGTTGTTATATTCGTGTTGTAATCGCATGTAACTGTTCGTATTATGTAATTTGATCTTACGGGCACCGAAGTAAATAGAAAAGCTGCCAACAATGTGAGGCGTCAAAAATGTCGTGAGGAAGAACATTCGCATTGCTACTTTTCGATGCATTATTTTCAAGGTCGTTCGATTGGCTTCTGCGCTTTACACATTCTTTGTTTTACACATATAATCTATACGTTTCTTTCATTTGTCGTATATTTAATGTTTGTGCCAAGTGTCGAATATGCACGAAATTTATTCTATTTGTTGTTTACATATTATAATGTAACTTCCTTGTTTGTTTTTTGAACTTGAAAAGATCCGCGACTAAATTCACGCGGCGGCGATGATATATATATTATTCACGCCGCGTAAACATTCAACCGTTAAAGCTCCGTTTCTCCACGTTTTATTCGCGTTCCCGATTTATAACATGAAATTTTAATCTTTTAATGCGCTGTATACGTTGCGTTCAGGTAATCAAATTATCTTTTCGATTTTCTTAAAAATAGCTCCACAGCTACATTTATTTCCTATATATAAATAGATATTTGAAGCTGTTGAAAGTGACAGATTAGTAAAATTAACACGAACGATATTACATTTAAAAAATATATCGTATATTTACTCACAAAATCTAAATTATGTAATGATTCACGAGGGTGAAAGAGAGTGAAGCAAGGAGTGAAAAAAAGTGAAAAAGTATTCGAACGATGTTCGATTTATGCAAACAGAAAAATACATATTGTATCAAATAATAACTACTTATTTCAGTATTTTAAAAGTTAAATTTATGTAAGTATTTTAAAAGTTCATATATCCGCAAATCTATCATAGGCATCAAATCTATTTAAAATATTTTTTATATCCTAGTAAGTTTAATATACTTCAATCAATATTATTAAATTAAAACAGATTCGATTTACTTATTATATAAAGTTACTTTTTCGATCAATTTTATTGATAGAATAATAGAATATTCTTTGAGTGAAAGTAAATTTTTGTTTTAAGTACATATTAATGTGTTTTTTCTAAAATTTATAATAAGTATGTTTTAAGATTATATCAAGAAAATATTTTTTATGAAAATAACCATTACTTAAAAGAAAGAAAATAAATTGAGTAATAATTTTTTTAGCAATAGAATGATGTTTTTTTGCGTGTAAATTTGATATTTTAATTTAATTTAAAATTTTTATTTAATCTGATATTTTAATTTAAATTGCTATCGAATGTGAGTTAATCCCTCGAGTAGCATAATTCATTGGCGAGATATTGGTTAAACATTGTCATGCATTCGGGATATATTGGGCCAACATTGCACCAGTAAATTGTATTATTAGGCCATAATCGATGATTTATATATATGGACACGTTTTTTCTGATTTTTTGCAGAAAGAAAATACAAATTTTGAAAACTCCGCACTAATTATGTAGAAAATTAGGTTTCGGTAAAATGAGGTTTGCACATATGTATAATGTATGCTTATAACGTGGTGAATAAAAAATGTCATGTACACAAAGTTTAATAATGAATAGTTTTTAAGCTATAATGTATCAAAAGTGCTCTTTGAACACAAGTTTTATACCTTTAATACTCCATAACTTAAAAATTATCCATTATTGAACCTTATGCCTATATGACATTTTGTTCAAATTGTAAACTACATAGCTACATTATATGTGAAAATTAACTTATTTTACCTCGACCCAATTTTTCATATAATTAGTGCGGAGTTTTCAAAATTTGTATTTTCTTTCTGCAAAAGGGATCCTGTAATTAGGAATAAATTTATAATTAAATAGTATATTAAAATAACATATTGATATAAAAAGAGTGGTACACGGAAAAAATAGTTTTGCTGCAGTATCTAAAAATTCAGCTAAATATATATATATACAGATCTGAAAATAATTTTGTCATATCATCAAAATAATTAGGTATGTAGGACGCTCAAATTAGTTGCTAGAATGTCAAAACTTTTTGCGGCATTGATCACCGTGTTTGAGATTTCTACGTAATTATTTTGATGAGCCAACGAAATTATTTTCAGATCTGTTTCTAACTAAATGTTTAAATGTTCCGGTAAAATCATTCTTTTCGTATATCCAGGAACAAAATTACTTAGTCATAATGATTGACATATTGATGACAATTAAGATTTTTCCAAAATATCTAAAAATTTAGCTGGATACAGATCTGAAAATAATTATGTTGAATCATTAAAATAATTATGTAGGAATCTCAAGTATGATAAGCAATGTTGCAAAAAGATATTCTAGCAACCAGTTTGAGCGCCCTACAAAATTATTTTCATGATCCAACAAATTTATTTTTAAATTTATACCTAGGTATACAGCTAAATTTTTAAATACTTCAGCAAAATCATCTTTTCCGTGTAGAAAAATAGACTTTCTTAACGCGACCAATATGATCAATGAGTCGATGCGTGGTTCTTGTATGATGCATCGATCGATGAATCGTTCAGCACACACTTTTATTCGTACCACATTCTACGATGCGCGATGCATTTTCATGGCCACGCGACAAGCAACGTCATTGCCGTCTGATTTCGTTTAAAGCGTATGTCGATCGCGCGAGATGATCCGTAGTTTCTCTCTCTCTCTCTCTCTCTCTCTCGGGAGTTCTTACCGCAGAACAGAATTCCTTCGCGTTGTAATATCGCGCTGTAACATCGCGCTGCTATTGTGAGAGCAAATCCCTTGGCGTTTAAATAAAACTTATAGTTACGTTACTCTTTGAATTCTTTGGAGTGGAATCTCATTCTAAAGAGTGAAAATTGAGCCAGTCTTAAAAAAAGTGGCTCAATTTTCAATCTCTAGAAAGAGATTTCTCTTTAAAGTGAGATTTACTTTAAAAGTTTTAGAAAGTACGTATTTTTTAGATTTTATATATACACGGAAAAAAAGATATAGTTCACATAACTAAAAATATTTAGTTGTGAGCAATATAGAAACATCACTCTAATTATCTTTATGTGATAGGAATGTGTATGGTTGATACGATTTATTTACTTTGATTTGTCAACTACATCAATATAGTTAGGCATGATCTGATTGTGACAACCAAAACTTGGTTGGGGGATCATTTACTATGGATAAGTTATATATCCGTATAGTTGCGTCAATCGTACATTATAAAGCATGATGTAATAGGAATTAAATTATTAATAAGAATTAATTTCTTGTTACATCATACTATAAATTAAGTTGCAATTTCAAAAAGCAAAAACGACTCACCACGCTTACAATTAAAAATATGTATATGTGAAATGCCGTCATTGCTGCAACCTAACCTAACCATTGTACTATGGTTCAAGCAACCACATAAATAATTGCTCCATATTTTACTATTTAATCTGGTTGGTATTACCAGATTTCTGTGTAGACCAACCATACTGTTTTTTTCGTGTAGTTTTATGCTTTTACACATAACTTTTCTGTCTAAATATTTTAACATTTTTTTCATAAATATTCTCTATTGTATTGCTGTGTATTTGTCGCACACGTATTTGAAATAAAATCTGTATATTAATACTTCAAATTAATTTTTGCGTATCACGTTACGTAGACTGTGTAATTTTGTTTTTAATCTCAAAATTGATCAATGCGAAAAATATAAGCTCAAAATATATAAGCTTAAAAATACGTATTTTTGATCTTATATTTTTAGCATTTATGTAAAATCAGAGATGGAAAATCCAACGCTTTGTGATTTTATTTGTAATATACAAGATAGATTTTCCATAAAGAGAAATTTTTGTTCGACGTTTCACCGTTAATTACGTGTCGATAAATATTGTGCAAATATTAGCAATGTTCATTAATGAATGTCAATGGTTAAAAAATCATGTGTAAAAGGGCCGTTTTATTTTTTAATATCGAAAATTGATAAAGTTTGATTGGTTATTAAGAAAATAACGTACGAGTTATAATGGAATGGATAAAGCAAAAATAATATTTTTATAATCTGCATTGCATTAAAATCATGTATAAATATATATTTTATTCGTTCAAACCATATTATTCAGCTCATACATAATATTTGGATTTTTTATATATTTTCTTCGTTTTTTATACATATTATATAATGAAATATCGTGTTGAAAATTTTAATGCGTTTTTCAAAACATTGTAGCGTCATTATCGTAACAAGAAACAGGGCATGAAAAAATACACGAAGAAAATAATAGAATTGGCACGATCGTAAACTTATGTAGCACCGAGACACTACTGTGTCTCCAGATTATCCTGGCATTCCTTGTAAAATATTTTTTCGTAATAAAATTTATTGCGAAAATTACAACGTGACAGTCACCGTGTTTACGCTGAGAAGGACGCAATGAATCATGAGTTTCTTTGTATCGACGACCTTTCCAAAGAGAGAAGCAATATATACAATCGATCGCTGGCAATTGCAATCTCATTTACAAAGAATAAGTCACCGAGGTGCACGTGCTGATTTACGTAATTACGTAAATCAGCACGTGCACCTCGGTGACTTCGATTGTATATATTGCATATCGATTGTAAATGCATAATTCTTATTAATTGTAGCTTAAATGCTTCGGAATGTTTCAATAAAGTTGGAGCTTTACTTTTAGTAGTGATTACGACTAAAAACTTTAAATATAAATTTAACTTTAATCGAATCTGTCGATAAATGAATGAGATTTTTCTAACTCTGAACCGCAAGCCGGTACTTTTTTTTTTTTAAGACAAACGAGACATTCATATATATTGATTAAAGCTTAATTATTAAATTTTAATTTGAACGTATTCTTGTTTGATTATTATAGAGAGCTCTAAATGATGAATCGTCACGATTCATTGGTTCCACCGCAGTTTGACATGAATATAAATGATATCCCTCATGTATAAAAAGGAGGTCTCCAGCGAGAATGGAAGTATCCTAACAAAAGGCGCCATGGAATTTATGTCCATTGTTGGATTCGGGGGAGGGGATCGGCAGTTCGTCAATGCAGTCGATAAAAATTTATGGGAGTATGTTGAATGTAAATGCGATGGTGGCGTAGGGTCGTGCAAAGGATTTATAGGGATTTACATTACAATTTATTTATTCTTTCCGGTCACATGTGAGGCGAAGTGCACGTTGGACCCCCAAAAAAGCCTTAACGTTAAATCGATCGCATTGCGAAATTCTCCTCGCGTTCCCTTATATCTGCAACGCATGGAAATGCCGCATAAAAATAATAAAATAAAATAAATTTCTTTTACAATATCTAATATTAAAAATTGAAAGAAGGGAACAGGGAACGCGAGAAGAGAGAAAGGACATAAGATTATAATGTAATTATACTTACACGAACGTATATCATCAACATAAATCTCCAAGATGGTTAAATCTGCCGAGCTTTCGTACAAGTGCGAGCTGCGCTTCCAGCTGCATGAAAAAGCCGCCAGCTGCAAATGAGTAATGTCAGAGTACCCGAGCGATATGTAACGTGGTGGGAAAATGGTTAATCGCACTCGCGGTATAGAGACGGTATAGAGACGTATAATCTTTATGTCGGCGATGCGTATACGCGTTTCCTTGTGGAGGCTAAATCTCTCGGTGCATCGTATATCACCTCTCTTCCTCAAATTGTAATTCTGAAATTCCACGTTCCTCTGCTAGAAATCATTTTTAATATGCGCGGTTATCATACAATAAAATTGTGGAATGTTGCCTCGAACCCATTAAACGATTCTTTTACAAGTCAGTCTTGGATACGAACAAAGCTGTTCTGTTTTTTAGCTAAATTAGAGAATAAAATATTCTCCAACCTGCACACTGGAAAAAAAGTCTGATTGCATTAATTGGTATTCTAGTTGAAAATGGATAAATCAGAATTTTCTAGTTGAATCTATTAATAATTCTAGTTGAAATATAACTAGAATTCTGATTAATTATTATCAGAATTTTCAGGTTCGTTCAGTTTTCAATCAGAAATGTTTCTCAAAGTGTTTATATTGTGAAATAAGCTGCATAATTATAATGAAATATTGACTTTAGTATGGATTCGCGTTCAAGTCTCGCTAGAGCTCGTTATTTTCTCGTTCTTCTCGGAATGCTCGACAGGCCGTGAAGGTACCGACAAAAAGACCTTGAAGCTACTACTTGGTACTTCAGCGTACTGAAAGTTGTGGATCTTATCTGACGACTCTCTTTTGCCATTCGATGATTTCTTACAGTATTCTCAACCCTTCCCGCATCCATGGCTTTCGGTTTCTGAGTTGCCTCATAATTAAGATTCTTGTCGAAGTATAAATTCTCTGAAATCTTTCGTCTTTTGCATCTCCCGTAATATTTAAAATATTTTAATAGAAATGTCATAATAATGAACTCCCGTAATATTTCAATTCAAAATTTCAATATAAATGTAATATTGAAAGAAATCTAGATTATCATATATATATATATATATATATATGATAGATTTTAACGAAAAGTATACACTTCCAATTGGAGAAAATTTTCCAATTGGAAATGAACGAACCAGAAGATTCTGATTATATCAATCAAAATTCTGGTTATCTCAACTAAAATTATAATATTATAGATTCAATCAGAAGATCCTGATTTGTCCATTTTTAATCAGAATTCCAGTTAATACAACTCTTTTTCCAGCGTATAAATATATATTTTCAATTTTTTGTATTTTTCTACTTTTTAAAACTGTCATGTTTGATTTCGCGACTTTCAACAAAGCTTCCTGGGATATGACTCTCGGAATAGGAATCCGTCCACGTTGATGCTCGAAGCGCTTTGCATTTCCGGTCCCGACTCGAGAGAGCGAATCATCACCAGTTGAGTCACCGTCGTTGAGCAGAACATCATTGCACACTCGGAACGAATGGATCGTTGTTAATCGATGATTAACGGCCCTCTCGACGATACTGACTTAGCGGAGGGTGTTTCTCTTCGGATCGGCGTGTTATTCATTAAGCACTCGCTCGTAACGGCGAGTGGCGTCTAGAAGATCGATTGACGACAACTTCGTTCATTTGTCGTTTAAATGTGAACCAGCGACAAATTGCACATTGCTGTGTTTGCGAAGATGTTCTGTCGCGCGAAGAAAATAACACTAGTATTGGTGTCGTAATTTATGCATGAAGTATCGATATTGTATTACAAATTACGCTTATTGTGGATCTCACTACTACCATAATCTTTTGAATTTTAGACAAAGCTGTTTATATGAAAAACACAATGATAATTACATTTCTTTTATTTTTTATATTCACATTAAAATACACACACACACACACACACATACACACACACACACACACACACACAACGCACAGAAAAGTCAAAAAGATAGGTACCTAGTTTTATAAATTTTTTTTCTAAAAAAATATTAACTTTACTCAAACGGGATTTTGACCAATATCTTTTACGTGTATTAGTGAGTGTAACATAAAATTTTTAATTAAAAATATTAAAAAGACACCGGTACAACTGTCGCCACCAAGCTTATTCATAGCAATATTACGGTAACTATTGTAGCTTCCATATGATTTAGGTATTTAAAGCAAAAGACCTCCTTCTAACAAGTTCTTGAAAAATATATTAATATATCTAGTCTTTGTAGTAGGGATCTTTCTAAAACTATAATTTTTCTTTTTACAATAAAAATGAACAATTTTTTGATGAAAAATTGTACTTTTTAAATTCAAAAGTTAGACATTTTGCCAAAAGTATGATGTGTACTATTTACCATATAAATGCTGAATAATTTTTTGAACACCTTGTATTTTTTCAGACATAAATATTTGTCATTATTCGCTTTTATTACAATATCGCAAACTCTTGTATCAAAAATTGATTGGGTTATATTTTGTTTGAACGAATTCAGTAATATATGATATTGCAACGCAAACTAACAAAATTCTGTGTTTAAATTTAAAAATTAAACATATTTTTCGATATTCGTAAATACATGCATTTATAAATATGTCAGTTTAATCTAAATACATAAAATGCGAATCTATAAAGCGCAGAATTTTGATAATATCAATAACTAAAATAATTTATCAGTCACAAAAATCATAGATAAACGCAATCATTTTTTAGTACTTTAAATAAAGATTATTCATTTTTTCTACATAAATTCCTCTATACTTGAATTTCTTATATTTTTATATAAATACTGAAATGGTTTTACAATAATTATAATAGTTGTATTCTAATATACACTACCAATACTGAAAATCTATAGTATACGCAACGTAAACTATAGATTTTCAGTACTGGCAGTTTACATTATACATGGGAACACGACCAATAGTGCTTACTCAAAGACGACGTGAGAAAATTACTGAATATTCGTTATATTTTCTATTTCAATATAGTAATGAACCATTTTGAAGACGATTCATTCTTGAATCTGATAATAATTCATAATAAATTTCTCATGTTCCCGATCGCATATATCGACCCACGTATATCGACGAGCATCCCACGTATCACACGAACGAAGGCAATTAATTACTCTCGTGTGGTTCCATCGAGTGGAAGCAATCGAGAAAGCATATTAATATTTCGCTCTCCTCCCTCCTCTCTCTCTCTCTCTCTCTCTCTCTCTCTCTCTCTGTGTGTGTGTGTGTCTCTGTCTCTGTTTCTGTCTCTCCCTCGACATACTCGTTCAACGAGGGAGAAAGAAAAAGTGAGCAGAAGAGATTTTCCGGTCTCGCGGATGTCGGCCCCGGGGAGAAATCGATCGGAAAATTCGCACAGTCGGATGGAACAACGCACGAGGTGAAGCACCTCCGTATAAAGAAAAAATCGAAGGTCCGCCCGATCGATTACGGTCGCGAATGTCGGCTTCACCAGATGGTAGATATAGCTTTGCTCCAAGTAGGTAGTCCGGTCGAGAACTGCTATTCGACACCAAAGTTGCTCGTTAAATTCTCAACATCGTCCTATTTACCTACTTTGTAATAAAATCAGCGGCGTATTAGTCGGACACTATCAACGATCGATAAAGACTTTATTGCAAAAGCGGATGCATTCGTTTCTGCACTTCGTACATCCGAGCTTTACTTTCGTTCATTATATTTCGCGACCTCGCTTCGGTAGATTGTACAGTATACCGCACCCGTTGTCATTATTTTTCAATTGCGTTAGTTTTATGTTGCTGCAGTGGCTACGTCCATACTAAAGAATACAACACAAATGTTGCATTTTGTGTGCGCGCGCGCGCGCGCGTGCAATTAAAAGTTTATTGGAGGCACATTAAAAATGAACATTTTCGCTTATATAAGCTGCTCGAAATTTGTAATTTTCTTTTCTTTCTTTACCGCCTCTCTATCGCCTTTGCTGGGTGTTCAGACCTTCATTTGCTGGAACTATAAATGCAATTCGCACGACCGGCTAACTGTAAAGCGCAACGTTAACGGACCAGCCCGTTATATCGCGAAGAACGAGTAAGTGTGTTGCACGCGGCATGTCGTTACTTATGCCATAAATACGAGATGACTCGTAAACTCGATAGTTTTTTAGAGTCAAAGTAGCGCGTTGTAATTAATTTAACATCGTAATTGACGTTTGCCGTTTGAAATATGTTACAGTTTGAATTGAAATATATTACTTGAATGAATCTTTGAATACACAATAAATTAAATTTTAAAAAAAGTTTAGATATTTATTTATATTATAGTTTTTGTTTGTAACTACGGATTAACTTATATTCTATACTCCGTCCGCCTGAACGCGAATTTTTATTATTGTTAGTAACATATTTCATATTTTGAAATATTCTTTTTGATATAGATTAGTTGCCTTCCATGTGTGCGAATTCGTGTTGTCTAATCGGATTGCTCAAACTTGTAAGCGGCTTTGAATGAATCGACTTGATGAATCATCCACATGACGTGCTCGGCTCATTAATCGAAAATTAAAGCACATTCAAAAATCCTGTTTCCAAAGTGCGTTCATTAGATTCTCCCTTCCGCGTAAATACCACCATTAATAATCGATTCGCTAGTGTATATGTAATTTCAATGGCAATTAAACGGTCGTATATACGCCAAATTCATCATTCTCGCATGCTGAATGCAAAGCCGGCAAGGGTTGATGGAGTAATAACAGTTTACGGGTTTGCGCACGAAGTTCGCATGCATCGGTAGAAACTCATTACCATTTTCGTATTATAGTCGATGGTATAAATAATTCGTTCGATATATCAATTATCGCAATAAACATTCGAAAATAAATTGTGCATACTAGGATTGTAACGCGTTCCGTATTATAGGTATACGTCATGAATGTAACATTACATTTTTAACTATCAGTGTTATCGCGACCGAATTTACGATCAAAAGCCATATTTTGTCAAAATGTATACATGAGGAAATTACGTTAATATTATCTGTTATAACAGTTGAATTAAATTTTTAATATGTAAACTATGATTACGGTATTATGTTTTAAAGATAAAATCTGCCTAAAATATCATATTAATAGATATCGAAATATATTCTATAATAAAATATCAACTTATATTAATATCAATATTCTATTATTTGAAACCTTTGTTGAAGATACAAAATATGCTACAAAAAAATTAATTGACGATTACTTCTCTACACTGAAAGAAAAAATTGGCTGCTACAGCAATTTAGATGGTAAAATATAGCATGGCATTTTTAATTGGCTGCAGCAGCCAATTTTTGTTGCGTTAGTCTATCCGCAATGTCAATATATAATTTCGACAGGCTAACGCAACCAAAAATTGGCTTCTGCAAAAATGCTATGCCATATTCAGTCAATCTTTTCTTTCACTACTTATCTTTTCTAATTGTAAGCCTTATTTTCTGATAATATTCCCTATCATATTCAGGACGTTGTCACAACCCAGATCCATACTCGATTTAGTGAATTGTCCTATGGTTACAGGCAGGTCAATGCGGTGCAATCCCGATGAATATTGTTATCGCGATTGCATTAGCACACAGATGACATAGGTCGTTGGCACAATTCCGTCGATATCCGAGACGTTTCCGTTGCTAATTATCCTAATTACACTCTGCATGTTCTATGAATAGATTGTATTACCTATAGATTTGAAATCAAATTGTTCGAACTGTTCCACAGCGCAATATAAAACAAAAGAAATATTTATTCTATATCAAACATCTTTTATTGCGTTTATTTCATATAACACATATATGTTTTATTTTGTGAAGTATCTCTTCTTCCAAATCATTGCACTTTAATTTAAAATTAAAAGTCAAAACTAAATAATTCTGTGAATCACAGAAATTGATATAAAATAAAATTTACATACCGCTGAAATGAAAAAATGTAATATTGAAAGTGCAATATAATCCATTCTGAAAATGCATTGTCTCGTCTCGATACACACGCTCAACTTTTTAAATTTTATAAAAATTAAAAAATACATATGTATAACTTTATATATATATATATATATTGTATAACCACATATATACATATAGTATATCACTTAAAATTATTGGGTATCAAAAAGTGAGATATTCTTGTTTCGCAAATTTGCAGGGATTAAATTTTTTTTGCGTATTTGTATTTTCGAATTAAGTGCCTCATATAAAGTAGCGACAGATAACAAAGAAAGGAATATCAACAATTGTTTGGAATAAAAAAAATCGAAATTGTATGAAATATCATTTCGATTGCTGAGGAACAAACACACGATGCATTGCGGTTTGCAGAGTTCAGACTTTATTTTGTGGAATACGAGAAAAATTTGCCGCTTTTGCTTCGTTCTGCCGCTCGATTGAATGTGTTCGCCGGGCAGGAATGATCGAGAAAGGCAATGAAACTTCTCCCGCGTTGCTTTTACCTTTCTTTCTCATTGTGTCCCTGTCAAAACGCTCTATCGAGCTACCGGGTGTTCCCTTCAGAAGGACAGAAAAGCGTCGTGACGAGGACTAGCCGTTGGAGCATTTGGAAAAAGAAAAAAGTAGACAACGAAATGTGAAAATTGGTCGTATTTGGCGAAGAGATAGTTGGTGCTTTCGAAACGGGCAACCAGATACAATATCGCAATATTACATAAAATAGCTTATTCAACACACAATATTTTTTAGTAAATTTTCTTTTGATTACGTTGAAAAAATTGTAAGTAAAAATGTGGAAATAGAGAACCAAATTTTAATAAAAGTTAGCTCTTTTTATGAAATAATCGCAACATTGAAATTTACATGAAATTGAAAGAAAGAAAAAATAAAAATGTCATTGCAAAATGAAAATTCAAAAATAATTCCAATAATTTTTGCTACAGTTACGAATATAAAAGTTTTTCGGACACTTTACATAATAAGCTTCTAATTGCAATATTATTCTGGTTTCCGTTTTTCTCATTTCTTTTAGAAGTTTATTTTTCGTTAACGGTTGAGAAACTGTTTTAACGGCCAAACAATAAGACAATTCGCCAAGTCCACAAAAAATTTTTCTCAAGTATTTTCGGCACGAAAAGGGTTAGGATTCTTAAAGCTGTATACTTCGTTGGCTCACTAGAAAACGGTCTATTGTCAAACTTAATGGCTTAATCGACTGGTAATGGAGAAGAGCACCGCTTCGTCTCCACCCACGACAGCAAACAAAGCATTTCTTGCTGCGGGTGGGCACGGCGACGCGACGATGCATCGCGATCGCAGCAAGAAAGCTTACGTGAAGGCGATGGGCAATGATGCGGTGCATCTGCGCGTAATGTATGTCTTGAGAGTACGCAGGAGTGCATTAGGTACATTGCGATGCACCTGGGGCGTTTCGCATAAAATTTCGAATATTGCATGGAAGAGAATGAAAAAGAAAGATGATAGCTACCGTTTGCATCACTTGGGAAATCTTGTCACTTCAAACATTATCATTTAAGCTCGAGATAAAAATTGAAATTATGTATTTCATTTCTTTCGATTATTATTAATATTAGTTAAAATGATATGTAACATTAATCTTGTCCACCTTCATTTCGTTAATTTATCTTGATCCATTATCGCATGATTAGACAAAACATCGATAAGATCTGTTACGTGCATGGAAAGAACGATTTTACTGAAGTAGGAAGTAGGGGAGAGTTGCCGAATGCGTACCATTTAACTTATTTTTTATTATATTTTCCATTTGGCATTGTTTTGTATGCAAATGAACATTAGAAATTGTAGCTTGAGGTTTTGGACGCTTATTATTACATGTTTAACTTTCCACCAATAACAAAATAATTCGTAAGTCTTTTTGTAACATGCTACAAAAGGTACAATTTAGGCAACTGGTCGCCTAAATCGTACCTATAGGTATTTTTTATCGTATTTCCTTTGAAAGTATTGAATTTATGAATGAAAACAATTAAAAGTATAAGATTAATAAAAGAAATCATTAACTAATATCTAATGATTAATTAATACCTAATTTTAATAATTTATTGAAGAAAATAAAATATTGTATAATTATTGAATAATAATAATGAAAAAACAAATGACATCAAAATAAAATTGGCTTAAATATATTTTTGCTCTTAACATTTATATTGATATCAATTATTAGTTTTATTATTGTCAGTTATCAGTCTTATCTTTTGATGGATTTTGTAAAAATATCGATTTAATCTTTACAATGGTTGCAAATATGTACATACAGTGAATGTAAAATATTCTACAATAAATCTTCTTTTATAAAAATACAAAAATTTATAATAAAATTGGATGATCGCGTTGTTATCAACTACATAAGTTGATTAAAAATTAATATCAATTTAAAAATTTATCTAGATGTAAATATGAAAATAAATTAGTTGAATCATCAAAATAATTACATAAAAATCTCAAGCATGATAGTAATGCTGCAAAAAGTTTTGACATTCTAGCAATCGCAGTTTGAGCGTTCTACGTAATTATTTTGATGATGTAACAAAATTATTCTCAGATCTACATCTAACTAAATTTTTAGATACTTCAGCAAAACCATCCTTTCTCTGTAGTGCCAAGAAAGACGCGATAATTGATAGCGTTTTTCAAAACGATCATAGGAAATCTCAATCACGCGGTGCAGATTTAAGTATGGGCGTAGAGGATACATCGCTCGGGCGCGCTTTGCGAGTGCTGCTCGAAAGCGTTAAACTCAATGAGAATGATCGTTGACGTCGACGAAGAGGTGGCTCGTGCTGTGCGTGGGCGATGAGAAGCGATATGTACGACAAAGTGTAGGCGAACCGTGCCAGTCGACGCATCATCCACGTCACCCGAAGATTGGCACGAATAGAGGATAAGGCATGCTTAAGTTTGATATCGATACTATTTGACCACTTTCCGGTCGTTCAAAAGTATCAACACTTTGCGATATGATGTAAAACAGAGTATACTTCGCAGATACAGAGATTTTTTTTGCAATATTAAAATAATGGAGAGTTATAGAATTATGATTGTTTAAGCATACAGAATATTTTCGAAGTATTTTCTATGCAATACTCGATGTTTTTTTTATATTTTTATATTTCTAGACATAGATTTATATAATATTAAAAATAATGTTAAAAGTAAAGTATATTAATACATTACATTTCAATATTTTAAATGGTTTCACATTTTATATATTTTAATACTGACATTTTTATGGGATGATTTATCGATAATTTTGTGTTAAGATGATTCAAGGGGAAGATTTTACATTTTCGTCTTCTTCTTGTCATATTACAAATTACTAAAAGAAGCTTGACAAGATTTCACAGAGGACTTCATAAGCTTTATAACTTTGGTTGGGCTTTGTTAACAAAGATGCCGTGTAAACGAAATTAATTACTGTAAAATCCCAGGGGCTTTATATTCATACATTAATATCGCTAATGAAGAAACTCCTGAGTTTCAAACTTTCTAACGATGTAAAATCAGATTAGGATTTCTAATGATTAATGAACGTAGTTTTTGTTGCTAGATTTATTGTGTTAGATTTATTATCAATATGGCTAAAGTTAATATGCCAAATGTGGTATAGAGGAACATGTATGTTTGTTAAAAACTCTTTCACTCTTTGTTTTTTTATTTAAATTGCTCAGAAAATATTTTCTTTTTAAACAATGTAGAAAATAAATATTCTCTTTGCAAACTCTTGATTTGAATTTAAGTAAAAGTTTTATTAATTAATCATGTTTCTTTAAATTATGCGTGTTTCTTTTACTAGGATTCATAACGGCATTCGCATATAATAATTGATGATCGACCTTGGATCTTCTATGGATGGCCAGTCCTAGATTCGCAACTCGCGTAGGTGTTTCCGATGCTAGGCACGAACTATAATCTGCATCAAACCGAAAACAGTATGCATATGTTATGAAATCATGATTGTCTGTAGAAGATGTGTGTATGAGAATCTTGCATAATTGAATATTGGAATGAATATTTAACATGCAGTCACAATATATGTAGAAATTCAGAAGCAATTTTACACATTAAAATATTAAATAATTCTTCAAGTGTTAAATACACATCTATATCGCGTTAAATATATCTTCGAATTAAAACCGCTTCTACAATAATTCAAAAAAAAATCAGAGAAAGAGTGAGTTCTTTAAAGAAAATATGTAAGAGCATTCTATCTTTAATGCCAGAGCTCAACTTGTTTGTTGTCCATTCTGTTTTACTGAGATCTTTTCGCGTTTTCTTTTTATTTTCCTTGGATATGCTTCTGTCTTTTCTCGCTGTTATCCTAAGTACGCACCTCGGTTGAGATAATCCTCCTTCGTGTTCCATGCTGGTTCTGCGCGTTTGTTCCAATGCTCGTTCCACGCTCGCCGCCGACAGATGCTGGCAGACCGCTTCGAAAATACGAATCTTCCGCCCCACTCGCGTTCTCTTTCTCGAGCTATATCCGTAACGGGTTTAACCGTCTGCCGAGAACGAGGACTTTTTATCTAAGGCCCTTTTTACGCGGTCACCGAGCCCGTAAACCGCCTTCGTGAGATCCGCGCAAAAGTCTTCTCAGTATGCAAGACAATATAAGGAAACGTCGCGGGAACAAGTTGACGGGATTGACTGTCTCACAGATAAATTGTCATGTGACGAAATATAATGAAATTTCGACGTTTTAACCGCTTATTCATTCTGTAAAATTCATTCTGATCGTATTTATTCATAATAAAGACACTTTGTTTAATTTATAAGTCAAATTCAATTTTATAGGTTGCTACTGTTGTTACTCAATGTTGTTAATAATTAAAACAATGGAATTAAACAATTTAACTCAAGAAAATGTATTCAATTTGACTCAAATTTAGTTTATTATTTACTAAGTGCATACGTTAATATACAGAAAGAATGATTTTGATGGAAAATATAGAATTTTGCTGTGGATACGGATCTGAACATAATTTTGTTGGACCATCAAAATAATCTTATCGGAATTTTAAACCGATTCAAACTATAGTTGTTAGAATACCAAAATTTTTTGCAGCATTGTTCATAATTTTTTAATTTTCAACATAATTTTAGTGATTCAAAATTATTTTCAAATCCGCGCGTATCCAGCAAAATTTTAGATCTTTCAGGAATTTTATGTGTATGTGTGAATGTTGTTTACTTTAAAACCAACCACAGAAAGGGATTCATTTTCATTTTGACGCACATGGGAGTTAAAAATAACAATCTATTTTTTAACGAAGGGATTGGGTTACCATTGCTCCTTTAATATGCATAACAGTGTGAAATTTCACAGAATTAATGGCTTTTGTATTTCTTAGAAATTTTTTTATGAAAAGGTTCATTCTAAATTATGCAATCGAACAATATTTGTTATTAAAACGAATAATGTTATATTTTTTAATATTTTATATTTATGTATTTTTTAAATTTATTCGATATTTAATTTTATTATTATCGCACATTACAATTATGAAAATATTGCGTGTTAGCAAGCGTATTTAATTCAAATCTCAACGATGCAAATATAGTTAAAAGATATAATTGGAGGGTCAGAATAATTCGCAAACGTACGGAAGTCCGTGCGAGAACCGTCGTCCGTGAAGACACGTCTGATAAAATACCTAGGATTTCGTACGTGCAACGATTACAAAATCGCTCTTCTAACTCGTGTGCGTGTACTCTCACCTAACCCATTTTCATAGCCAGGAAGGTCAACGTAGTGTGCGATTGAATGGATGGATTTATGTCCCGTATCCGACATCGGTGGCCCCTCTTTTTTCCATATGACACCCATTGTAAGTCAACTTTTATTAAGGGAGACCACTACTAATCGGGATCTATTTCGCGTTTCTAAACACGTTAAATGCTCTGAATGGCAAGAAATGATATGAAAACGGTTACTAAGAACACGTGCTGACTGCTCTTGACATCCGATTCTTTAATACCCGTCGTCGTATGCACATTATAGTTACGGTTTGTTGTAAAAAAGCATTATTGAGCGCTATACGATATGTGGTACAGGATACATATTGCCAAATTAACAACCCTTAGCAATCCGCTTAAGCCATAAGGGAAGCACTATAAAATGCGTAAGTGAATTATACCCCTCTCTCGTGATTAACGTCCTTTATATATACAACTTTCGTCCATTTCCGCTCGTATCCTCTTTCACTATTCTAAACGTAGCGCTTGTTCGGGAATTGTATGACGCGTGCCAACAACCGCCATATGTTCGTTCGACGTTAATAACTCGACCCTTCAGTTTGGATTAGTCGGTATTCTGGGATCGGAAACGAATTTTTCCCCCAACGATAATGATATGTTACTGTTGACAAAATTAATGTAGAGTAATTAATTATATCTGTGAGTCCAGAAACACAGTAGGAGTAGTAAGCTTCAAGCCGTAAAATATTGGCCAATCGAATGTGAAAAGAATAATCGACTATCATTGTTGATTTCTTACGGTTTAAGACTTTCTACACCTATTGTGTTTCGGGATTAACGAAATATGCACTGATCCAAAGTGTTCAACTAAATAAATTTTTATCAACTTTCATCAAATTCTGCTGGCTCATATAATTATACTCATGAAAGAATTATATAGAAACGAACGAGGAGGCAATGTGGCAACTTAAGACATTGGACTATACCGCTCTTTTGGACAATGTGTATTTCGTTCTTTTCGACGATTTCACTTATCAATTCTTTAATTTTATCAACTTCGTAGTTCGTTCTTTCAATCATTCGGATCCTTTTTTTGATTAACGTTTTTAATTAACGTTTTTTTTGCAAGCTCCAAGAAATTAGGTGATCTATATATTCCATTGTGCATTGTTTTGCTACATGAAATCCTTTCACCAATATGATTCTATGATCTAGTAGAACGTTTGGTGAAAGTTTCATGAAAATCTATCTAGTTAAACACTTTGGACCGATCTTTGCATACTTCTTCAGTAGAGGAAGCATGTTCGACATGTAATTCAATTTGTCTAAACTTTGCTGTCGCTCCACAGCAAGATACGGTGTGTACTATTATACTATTATCTACTATTATCTACTACGATGTAATCATCATGATATATATAGCGATTTAAGATCTCGACGACGTGTTTCTCAGCCGTCACGTTCGATTGCTTCTCGACGGGCGTTACGATGGGAGACACGTTCTCGTTTCGACACGAGTCATCTGGAGCCAATGTCGTCGCTTCACGCCGCATCTGCTTGTGGTGACTCAAAGCATGCGCTAGTTGACACAAAGCACAACTACGAGCGACAGAATCAGCACTAACTATCGCGATGCATTGGCAGACTTCGCGTTTAAGTTCTTCCGGTGCGACGGCATAATTACGCCGTGCGAATTATAGAAGTTACGTAAAACGACGATTAGCTATGTGATTATAAAAACTCGCGAGACTCAAATAATTGTAAATCGAGACACAAGCATGCCATTAATCGTCAATATATTATTTGATCATTCAAACATTATATAGTAAAATCTGCACTATTACTGCAATATTGATCGAAGTTTTACCCGTGTGAAGTTAGCCCCCAACTTTTGAAAAAATTAACTTTCTATAGTTCATTCAATTGCTCATTATTTGCACATGTATGCACATTTTATATTTTCGTTTGCACACTTCTGGTAAAAGAGTTATTAAAAAATAATTTTGAGGGGGCTAATTTCACACTATTGTTAATTAAATTGCATAAACAAATGTGTACCTCCAACATTCTTAAAATAAATCTTATTCGGGGTCATAAAAAAAAATGGTAGTAATAGTTCGATGTTAGTGAGATGAATCACGTACAGCCAAGAAAATATTTCTCTTCGCCTGTAGTCAGGCATGATGCAGAAGAGAAACACTATTTTCTGTTATACATATATTTAACTATGCGGGGCAAGAAAAATGAAAACTTTGAGTAACTTTTTATTTTGTTGCTGTTGTTTTAAATATATATTATAACGCAAAAAAAAGAGAAAGAGAGAAAGCAAGGTGGAAGTACATTTTCTTTATATTTCTCTTGCATGATCTAATCTATTTTATTTTAAAGTCTAATTTAAAATAAATTTAATAGTAGGTTTTTTCGCATTCCTTTTTATTGAAAAAATAAAGAATATGGAGTAGCCTTAGATAAATTGTTAAAACAGTACGTTTTTGTTTCAGTCGCTATTTCATCAGTAAAAACATACGATATCAAAGGATTACGTGCGCCACAAAACTTGAATTCGGAGCTTTCGCTATTCTCTGTACGTTTCGATCCTGGCGTTTGTTCGCGAAAAATTTTCATTGGACTCCGTTGGGGCCGCTCGTTTATCGAAAACAAATGCGCCGACAAGCATACTTTACGGCAACGATAAAGTCGGAATAAAGATAGAATCCACCCCTTCTCGGACGGAGAAAAGCTTCTGGAATCTCGCCGATGTTTAGATCGTAAACCGTAACCTCCGCAACGGCTTCGCGAATGTCATAAAATACAAGGAAATCTTGACATTCTATTGTGCGAGAGAATTGGACTTCGCACTGAGGACCAATTCTAATCTCTGATATGACATTTTCTTTCTACGATGTCATTGCACCGACGACGACGAGCCTGGTAGTCGTCGAGATTTTTGGCAAAGGCAACTGCAGTTCATCCTTTGTAACAATCACGAAAGCGTCGAGGCGTTTCATTTTCTCTCTCTGTTGAATATATCATTGCGTTTCTCTTTATTTCAGAGCTTGAATGTTTTCCAAGTATATCTTCAGACTGAAAAGATTTTTGTCATCAATATGGTTGTGTATACATAGATAATTTTAAATATGACGTAGACAAACATTATGATACTTGATAACAGTTTAAATTTTTTCTTACCTTCTAACAAATAAATCTCTTCTTTACTGCAAGCAGAATTAAAGAATTTTATTAAATATTCAAAAATTGTGTCTTTGATAGCTATGAAAGTGGAAAAAAAATATCTAGTTTTCTGATTCCTGTCAAGTAAAATTAAAGATTGTTTGAAAATTTGTTTTAAAAAGATAATTGTGGAGGGGAAATAAATTTTCCCTAAACTTTCTGCAGGACTTATTCTTTGCAATGTATGAAACGTTTATTCTATTCCCGGAGGAAACGAATAATCGGTAGGGAAGAACAGAACAAATCGAGGACAGTCGGTCTCGTAATCTGCGCGAGCTCTCGTTTCGCCAAGCCTGGAAAGTCCAACTTTATAAGTATCGAGCAGCGGATGCAATTTAACGGTAATGCTATGATTTGCATAATCAGCCGACATCGCAACATCCCACGGCGATCTGATTCAACAACGATCGTTATCGACAAAGAAAGTATTGATACGTTCGTTTTCTCTTCTAATCATATGAAACCTCGGAAAATCATTGAACACGAGCAAAACCGGCTGAGTCGCTGCTCGTTTTCATCAGCATCGTTGATGAAGTTAAAAGAAGTAGGTTATTTGATCTACAAAGTGTCTCAGAATCCCTATCCTTAATTTTAATGGATTCTTTGACAAATTTAAATACCATTTTTCTTTAAGTAGAATATAGAAAGACGTCGCAAAAGCTTTTAATGTTTAATTCAAAGATTCTCTGGGTACTTAAATATTGAATTAAAATTCTATCAAAAATCAATTTGCATTTAAACCGATAATAAACTTTTACTACTTAGTTACACTTAGGGATCTTAAAAACTTTGACGTTTTGATTTTCTTTAATTATTTATCTCGAAATGTCATAATTCATATTTTGGATGTTCGTCAAAAATCAACTAACGTTGATTCCGACAGGAACAAATAATTTGTCACATAAATATATGTATATTGAGATTTCTTCGCAACTGCGATTGCGATCGTTTAATTAAATCTACACATATGTCTCGAGACACGAGAAGCAGGTGGGATGTAGTGTTTATCGTAATTTCCTGTCGGGAAACTTACGATTGGCAGCCGCAGGCGTATAAACGGTGCCCAAGGGCTTTATTCGTCTAACTACTCTAACTTATACTGATTCGTGCACGCTTGCAATCGGAGCCACGACTCGACATGACCTAATCGCGATTCCGATCTATGTTTAGCGAACGTGTCTTAACGTGAAACCGTACAGTTGAGAACCGTCGAGAAGTCTGGCGTCTTCAACGAAAAACCGAATCTATTTCCGACTTAACAATGGCGCACAGTTTTCACGTCATAGGGTAGCTTCGTCTATGAGATTCGGTTTTCGAAAAAAAATGTTCCATCATGCTGGAATGCTTTCTCTCAAGTCGAGTTCAATATCCTCTGTAAGTAAAAAAAAATATATTGCGTTTCAAACGTACAGTTTTCTGAGACAATTTCATGTTAAATATTCTGCTAAATCTTTTGCGTTTTATACGATTAGACAGTTCCTGAATAACGTTATCAAATAGTTAAAATCATTCTAATAGTATGCAATTAAGAAACATTGCGATTTGCTTATCTTGAAAGTGTAATGATATTAAATCCACTTTTGAATCTTCATAAAATTTGATGATTTGACAAATTGATATAATAGAAATAACAATAGTTATGCAGATTTTAAATGAAATTTCGACGTAAGAAGTTCATGCATTAATACATTTCTAGTCTCATAGATGAGCTCGTAGTATCGAACGTGCCCGCTCGTTCCAGTTCTTATCTGTGCCCGTACGTTTAATACTTCCTATGATAAGTGGTCAGTGCTACTTCGCCCGTACGTCGGCAACCAGTGTGATGAATTGTATATATAAGTGGAGCATCGAGCGTATCGCGAGGTCGATGTATAGCAAAATGTATTTCCACGGTTTTAATATTAACTTTTAACTGTTTCTGTGACAGATCCTTCACATTTTCTTGATTACACACTTAATCGGTTTTATCTTCGTTATCAAAGAATTCAATATACTGTATATATAATCACACATAAATTATTATATATAACAGTGCTATGTTACATAAATTTATGTGTGATTATGTATGTAAGAATAAGGCATAAATTGATGAAACAAATTATTTTTAATACTTAGCAAAATAATCTGTGTATTATAATAAGAAACTATAATAAATAAATATATATGTATAATACATAAATATACAATGTTATATTTTAAAAATAATATATGTAATAAATATAATTTTGGAAATAAATATTAAATATACGACGTAACGTTACGCTAATGTAACTATTAATTCACAAATATTAGTAATTACGGTCCACGGTGTGAATACCACGGAATTGTTGAAAATGCTAATTATATACTCATTGTCAGTAACAAACTTCCGTATTCGCCCAATGCCTCTCATTCGGCTTTCCGCCAAGTTTTACCTTGGATTTACGCAAAGTTTTTCAATAAGGCCGATTCGCGACCACCGTACAATCCCTCGACAGTTCGTCGTTTCATTCTCTTGGTTTCGAACTTTTATTTTCGTGAAGTAGCTTCACTACGGTTACTAGTAGGGTTCGTCACCTAAAAATGGATTCGAGGGACTCCGCCGTTAAATCCGGGCAGAAGGGAACGAATGTCTCCAAATCCGTCGTCCGTAGTCAAATGGACGCTATCTCGTTCACTCCTCTTTCGCGTACTTTTGTGAAAACTTTTACGAATTCGCTGAGATTGTCGCAAGTTTTTCGATAAATTTCCTCGTTCTAAATCTCTCGTTGTTCCCCGCTAAAAATCTCCAACCGTTATTTCGCTGAGAGCGCATTTAAGTCATCCCTTAATGCGGGTGTTAATGCCACGTACGGATATTTACGGTGATCTTTTGCAGTAGTACTCGTATCTTTGTCCTTTTGTAAAACATAATATTGCATAATGCAGTACAATGTGAAAGGTATACGACAAAAGTTTATGCGCATTACAAGCTTTTTACATTAATTTGTCCAGCGTGCATAATACAACCGGACGATGAAATAATTTAAATGGCTCAGCCTCAAGATATATTTTTGCAACTTTAGCTATACGAAGTAAATCAAGTTAAATTAAGCATACTGAATTATTACATCAAAATAGATTAAAATTTATAACTTGTTTTTCTTCTAATACGTTTACTTTACTTTTTAGTATATGTATAAAAATATATATAGCATCTCATTCCTACTGGATTAAATTTCAGTGTATATTATGTAATGGTACTCTAAAAAGTGAAAATTGAACCAGTCTTGAAAAAGAATAGCTTAATTTTCAATCTTTAAGAGTAAGATTTCACTTTTCAGAGTGAGATTCACTCTAAGAGTAGAGAGTATCGTAATCAATTTGTTTATTTAGCTCTACTATATTCACCTAAATGAAAATATTTTTACATAGATAGCATTTCGAATTCCTATGTTATTTTGAATCATTTTTTGCATACTGATCTTTTTCTTTTTTCTCTCTTCCTCCACCATTCCTTCCATGTCATCGCATAGTTTACGATTTTTATTGCAACTACATACCTAGAAATTGTTTTGATGCTTCGAAGCTTTTTCCTCTTCAAATGTTACTTTCGTTTCTATATTTATTCATATAAAGACAGTTACCGCCTAAAAAATAGAACAAGGAGGCTTATTATTAATCTCGAGCACGCAAAACAAACGTATCTCGAAATTCGACCCGCCACTGCGGTTGGATGAACGTAGTTTTTCTCACCCTTTCTAAAGCACAGGTTGTTAACCCATGTAGAAATTATCGTTATTCACTTGCCGTTGGATTCATTCCAAGTCGGGCAACGACTTTTGGATTATTCTTCCGCAGTTCACAATGATTTTTTGAAATTGATCAAACGTCTCCGAATTTTCTCTAGGTAATAAAAATTCGGTTTATCTGCGTTTACCGGAAGTCCCATAGTTCTCAGAACATAGCCTACCTTTATTTCACAGCTGCGAGTGTTCTCAACTTGTTTTAGATGTATTCATTGTATGAAGAAAGATTATTTATTCGTTATTATATAATATTATTATTTAATAATTTTTTCCATTTTTTCATGAAAAACTGTATATGTTAATTAAAATTCAATTTTTAAATTAATTTTTATTATATAAAAATCTTAGAAATTTGATTAAAATGAATAAATTATTATAGGTACGCAGCATGTGTGTTTCCAACATGAATTCTTTGTACTCTAAATTTAGATTTACGCCACCCTTGAAATAAATAATTCGTAGTGCTTATTTGGATCCTTCTTGTCACTAGGAAGGGAGTGATGAAGGGCGATTTGAAGGCGTAAACGCAGCACTAAGCAGCTGTATAAATTGGCTCGTTTCCTTGAAACTCCTACGTCGGTTAGTCGACGTGAAACATGTGTAAATTCATCTCTCTTTTCTGACACGTGAAACTTTTACAAGTGAACCGCTTGTTGCTCATTCGTGTACCGACAGGAAAATTCGAAAAGAGTTTCCTTTTGTTTTTTTATTTTTCAATCTACGCTATCTTCGATAATTTACTTTTTTCAGTCTTTATTACAGGTTGGCTAAATTGGATAAGCCTACACTGAGAAAAATGTTCTGATTAAACTAACAAAAATACCCAACCAGAATGGTATTTTGGTGAGAATTCCTGGTTATCATGATTCTGTGTCCTGGTTTTATTAGAAATTCTATTTGGTTCTATTCTCACCAAAATGCCATTCTGGTTGGATCCTTTGTTGGTTTAACCAAAACATTTTTCTCTGTGTATTATTTAATCGAGCGTATGATTGTTGGCCTGGATTGTGACATAGATAGATTGTAATTTCATGCAATTGCGATTTATAAGAGTAAGTAAAATAGATTCGAGTGTTCGCGCGAACTCAATAATTATTTTATCGCTTGATATATCGTAGAAAAAGCAATAATTCTTGTCTACATATGGATTATAAACACGTTTACCGTAATGTATCACTGAATTGATATATTGCTGATAACCCGAGTAATCACGAAAATTGTTGTCGAGTATAGCAATACATATCTATTTTTTGTGATTTATTATAATCCCCTACAGATAAAATTATTACAGTTTTACTAGGAAAATTTATTTTGATCGATATGTATGTATTGATCAAGAAAAATAATATTCAAAACTTTCTCTTAGTACAAAATATCCGAAGTAAAATTAACTATGATAAATTTAAATTATATTTTTTTTTAATTATAGCGGTAAATTTTTTTATAACACTAACATTATAATCTATTTCTTAATAATTTGCAACTGATGTAATTCAATACATCCATAATCGTCATCGATCGTTAATTAATTTCAAGTGATATGATATTAAAATGAATAAAGTTTATTATAATAAAAAGTAATAAATTTTAAAAAAGGACGATGAACTCAAGCGGGATTTTTTTCACAGGCTATTTATGATCCTAATTCCGTCGCAGCGGTGATAAGATTGATAACCCTTATCCGTGAGATAGTTCTCATGCTGTACCCTTGAATTGCGTATGCATAATTGCATATGAAGTGATCCGACCGGTCAGCGGCATCATTGTGAGACAGTGTCGTTCCCGTGTTGTCAGTGCGATGCATATCAACGTAATAGCTTTGCGGTTTGCAAACAAGATCCGTAGTGATAAATCTTCGAGTCACTAATCGTTAACGAGTGACTTTTGGTCCTCTTATCGGTACTCCGATTTGGCACAGGTCGATGCACCGTCGCAAATGCCCGCTTATCTCCGCGGTCACGCTTGAACGTACATAAACCTTAGCGAGCGCACGACACGATTTTGCTTTCGGCAGCGTTTACCTTGCATCCTTTTGTGTAGTTTCAAAAGAGAAAAGTCTAATTAAAAGAGATACCTTGATCTCTCTTCTCAAAGTCAAAGCAATATTTTTAGTGAAATTCGCTTAAACATATTGAAGCAACGTATACTTTTAATGAAATATCTTCAATTAAAATGAGAAGTTTTTAATATATTATAAATGTTTTCCTCTCTCTCTCTCTCTCTCTCTCTCTCTCTCAACTTACAAATTTTAATTTTAACTACAAATTTTAATATGACTTTTTTTGGAATTATATTCTGCTACAGTTTTTTTTTGTTTTTTTTTCCATTTCAACTCGTAGCCGCGATGATTTCATTTGCTTTCGATATTCACTTCATCGATACAATCTCGTTGAGTTACGCAAGGAGAAACTTTCTATCCTCTCTCACTAACGGTAGTCGCCCATTATTCTCAACGTCGTTCAAGCCTCAGTCTTGGTAAACGTCCCACCTAACCAACATTCGCGTCTGATTCGCAATCGCGATTTCCACTTACATCCCATCAGATCCGGCTCTTCTTTTTTCACGGCGCTGCGACATCCCGTCGCCGAGTTATTATTCACAGGCTTACCTCTTATGTAACAACTCCCGTGTATTTGCTAGGTTTTCCCTCTGCCACGCAAATTCGCGTGCCCTACGGCGGTACAACGGAATTATCTCTGGTAGACGGTGGTGCATGACAGACCACATTGGTGGCGCGTTAAACCAGCCGATCTATTTGTTCATGCCACAAAGCAAAGTTCGCCACGCTTTCGGTGGCGTCTCATTATCCATTATCTGCTTTCAACACCGAAATTTCGCAATGTCTCGTGATTTCATAGATTGATCTTTTTCCTATTTTCTCGCTACAACATGACGTCGCAATCTCACGAATTTGCAATCTTTTCGAACATTTTTTAAAAAACACATGATAAACTCTCGTGATTTTTGTGTATTAGAAAGTACATTGCGCATATAAGTAAGATAACTATCTATTTATATCATTAATCTAGACAGTTTTTTTCAACTATTTTTGAAGAACATTTTTACAGATTATTTTATTATGAAATATTTCTTTTATTAATTAATATATATTCTTATCTGCAAAAATATGAATTACTATTATAATGTTAAGATATTAGACGTCGGTAAAGAGTCAATCAACTTTAATTGGGACGAACCTTTATAATAACTTTGTTTGTATATTACTTGACATTTGTCAAGATCAAGGTCATTGTAGGTTGTTCCTCTTATTTTCATTTTTGTACTAAAAATTCATTTCCACGTAAAAATGAAAATAAAAGGAACAACCTCCAATGACCTTCATCTTGACAAATGTTATCCAGGTCATAATCCTGAACAACATTCAAGAGGTTTTAGCCATCGGTCGGACACCTTGGGTAATGTTAATGCCGGCGATACTGTAACCTTCAAGCCTTATAACTCGAAAAGTATTTCATGAAAAAATATTTTATTATAGTGTTTTAGAAAGTTCTCGAGGTGTGCTACAAGAATATGCAATAAAAAATGGAGGGGTTCCATTTAAAAAATTCATGTTGACCTTGACCTCACCTTGGTAGTGTCCCCTATCCAAAATCCATTATTTCCACCTTCTTTCCTCCAAAAAAACCTACAACTTTCATATACCCAAAACTTTTTCTTGTATCTCTCTTAGTTTCTGAGAGATATTCGCTTAGGGCGATTAAAATGCCCCACCCTGTATATATTTGTCGATAGAATTATACATATAGTTATTATTACTAATATTATAGCGGTAATAATCATAGTTATGTGGTAACATAATTATATTCACAAATTCGAAAATTTTTCTGTCAGTAGTGAGTAATGCCATTTAAAATATCTAATATCTATATGTGCGATGTATCTAATCAAACGATTAGCTTTTAGTTTCCTGTGTTGCTCTCGTTGCTATCTCTTTACCGACGTGCAGTGCTGATTCGCATCCGGCGGCATTGCCCTTCGTGCCGTCAATTGAAGAGTACATCGAAGTCAATTTCTTCATTTCCCTGGCTTTCCGAGCCCCGGGCAGTTCGCTCAGTTGACTGAAATAACATGGCCTTCTGGCACTGCATAAGGTACGAAAAGAGATCCCGAGCGGCTCGTTCTATCCAAAACAACTTCAATCTATCTCTTGTGCTCATTCACTTTAACAAAATTAAAAAAAAAGAACGAGACGCGCTGCTAGAGTTTTATTCTACTGAATTTTTAAGATTTCATCAATAGATGTACGATACTACAAATCGATTCCGAGCCTCGATCAATCTCAAAGAAAAATGTTAAATAATATTTAAAATTTTTAATTAAAATGAGTAACTAAAACCTCATTGGTCTGTGTGACAATAAGTTAGATCTTTAGTGCTTAAATAATATTTTCGGTGTAAATTTATATATCCTGTTCTGCAAACTACGCACCGAAATTTTTATCCTTGAAACGTAATCATAAACCGAGAACTGAGGTAGTAAGTTAATTTGTAATAGGTAATACATTACAATTAAATTAATTAAATTACATAACAATTAATTTAATATAATATTGATACATCTTAGAAAGGTGTAAATAATTTGACGTTAATAAGCATCTTTTAAAAGCCGTAAATAATTTATTGTGAAAAATAGTTTAAGATTGAAAATAATTTCGGTGCGCAGTTTACCGGACAAGATATTGTATATATAAATTTACACCGAAAATATTATTTAAGCATTGAAGATTTAATTTAGATCGTTGAGGCTTTAAATTTTAATTACTATATTCACATTTGCAGTCTTAAGATACTTTTAATTCAAACATTCAAATGTGTGAACGATGATAGTGATGATAGTGACAATTAAAAGTGTAAAAAAGATATGATATTTTTATTCTATTTCAAAATTTCACAATATTTCTGAAATACGAAATTGCACAAATTTGCACGACGCTTAAAGTACCACTACAATTCCTTGCTTTCCTGCTTTCTTGACTTAATGCTGATTACTCGGTACTCACTGTGCTACTTCGAGTTAAGTGCTGTTCGTTCTTCCTCCATTCGATTCTCTTCATTTCTCTCATGGATGTTTATTTTCCTATGTCGACGTCTCGAATAGATTCGGCAACTTTATCAAGCATCTAACTAGATCGAATGAAGTGCCACGCTAGCAGGGATGTTTTCAATTTATCGTTCTGTCAATCAGCACATTCTATCACCGAGAGTTACTGGTAAAAAGTACTTCGCGGGTTTTTTCGCAGTAAATTTTGTCGTTGAATTGAATTTTATTAGGACAGGAAATGAAATTTCAAAGATACGCTCGGTGTTTGGTGTTTCATTCCATGGTTCGTTCGCAAGCGGTTAATAAAATTACAAACTTGAAATGGTATAGTGGGTAAGAGAACCTTTCTGCGACGACCTTGCGGTTAATTTTGTACGCCACAGGAAACAAAGGATCATTAAATGAAAAATATCAAACGCGTACCGCATGTAATTTAGTATCGCGGTACCATTACCGAGTTACGAAATTACCGAGACTATTAGCGATTGGTCAGTTCGAAATAGGGCATTCCATTTACCCGATGTATTCTCTCACATATAAGAGGATTCGTTCTTGACGTCAAATCTTGGCAGCGGCGTACGTTTTTACGACGGCGCGCCTGTTAATGACGAAGCACGGCTGAATGAAAGCAACGTATTGCCAGATGAAGGTGCTCGATTTAGCGAGCGTTAGTCCCTCGTGTTTCGTTAGGCGCCTAGACGATGATGACTCATGTCAGGTTCGTTGCCTTCGTCAACGGTTTATCGACTTTCCATCGCCGGACGGATATACGCACAACCGACTTACGTTTTATTGTCCTAATAAAATTACCTTGAATCTCGTACGCTTTCTCAGAAATACCTCTAGCTTTGCTATTAAGAGGTGATCACGTTAAATTTGCACTGTTCTTTTATGTAAAACTTACTATCGAGATATCGGCAAATGCGATGGCAGATGCGTTTGAAAACTATTATAGCCTCGATATTTTCGTATTAGGATTTTCGTCTCAAAATTACCTCAAGAATATGTTCTTAAGAGGAAATGCGATAGTTGTGAGACATCCTGTATATATATATATATAAGATTAGAATATATTTAGAAGTTTATCACAGAAAGTATTTTTAAATACTTCATTTATATACGATAAGCACAATAGAGTATGTTTATTTAATTTAATAGACTTTGCAGAATTATTGTGTTATAAAAATTTGAAGACAAAAGCGTTTAACTCTTTCCTTAAATATTATAATATTTTTTCCCTTAAATAACATTGTGTAGAATTTTGGGATGGTTCGATAATTTTTAGTAATTAATATCTTGTTAACTATTGCGAAAATTGTAAAATGATAGAGGATTTTTCTTCTCAGTTTAGTCCATTCTG
>NW_017257481.1:491156-572083 GCF_001594055.1 Mycetomoellerius zeteki
CTGTATATATACGTATATATACAGGGTGTCTCACAACTATCGCATTTCCTCTTAAGGACATATTCTTGAGATAATTTTGAGACGAAAATCCTAATACGAAAATATCGAGGCTACAATAATTTTTTGAATTATAAGCTAACTTTAAATGCTTATAAGTCACAAACCATTTTACTTTTATAGTGTCTATTATTATTTCTGGATTGTTTTGAATATTCTAAGACGAAAATCCTAATACGAAAATATCGAGGCTATAATAGTTTTCGACTTACACATTATCTTTAACCAATTATAATTCAAAAACTATTATAGCCTCGACATTTTTGTACTAGCATTTTCGTCTCAAAATTATCTCAAGAATACGTTCTTAAGAGGAAATGCGGTAGTTGTGAGACTGTATATACTCTTTGCTTGCAGAGATATATTCATACATTTTCGAGCTCTATTACGTGCAAAACGTAGGTATAGTAATATTCTGAAATATTAAGAAAAAGTAGAGCACTGTCTTCTTAGTCAAGCTTTATTTAAGCATTATGTAGATTTTATACAGGCAAGTAAGATTATAGTACAATAATACGCTGAATTGATACGCTTCATTCACTATGAGTTACTGACAAGAATTGAGTCTAAGTTTAAGATCTTCACTTAACAAGCAGAGCAGTTCTTTGTTAAAATATTTATAATGAAATAACATGATGTATCCTATATAAAAAATTGATGTAAAGGAAAAATCTAGACTTTCTAGAAAAGATAAAAAGATAAAAATTGAATAAGTCAATAATTGAGAAAAACGGTTCTATTGTACATTTTCGGAAGAAATTAACTATTTTATATCTTTGACGTAGTGCACAATAAGGATCTAATATTAAGGATAGGATGTACTATAAGACATTATTTACACGGAAAAAACAGCTAAGGTTGCCATGACCAAAAGTCGCCTATCAAAACGTTTTTTGATTATAAGAACTATAGTACGATTGTGATAACCGTAATATTGGCATATCTTAACGGTTGGCTATAAAGATATGTCCATTCTACAATTATCACAACCAAATGTATTGATGGGCGAAAATTATCATTATTTCCGGTTGTGGTAACCGTAACATTTTTTCTGTATATGCAAAAATTATCTCGAAGAAATTTCAAAAAGTAATCTAAAATTTCCTCGATAGTATTATGTTTGCATCACGTAAAATAAAAAATATTCATTTTACAACTATAGATTATACGCGGCATTAAACATGTAACAGGATATAAATACACCTGGAGCATTTTCGATAGATTACGGTGTGCTGAAGGATTATTTACTTAATACATCGTGTCATGTATAGTGATCGACCGCACCATCATCGGACATTTTGTCGTTAGTATCGCCGACAGTGTCTGATGGAAGTAGAAGGGTTTCCTAGTATCATATGACCGATGTTTCACAACGACTTATGTTCCTCAAATTACTACGGCTCAAGCGTTCATCCGGGTCAACCACTTCTTTGTCGCGAGCGATTCTAAAGCTTTTCTACCATCTTATAGAAAGAAGCCTCTGTTCTCGTCGAAACCAACATTCTACTACATTTGTAATGAAATATTAAAAAAGGAGAGCTTATATTCAAACATTCTCTTTTTTTTGTACCATGATTTAGTCGTGTATAATGTATTCGATATTATTTACAGTAAAAGGATTATAAAAATAAAATACGCGGTCTCAATTTTTTTCAAAATTCAGCCAAATGTGCACGGCTTTCTGGCAGGCGATACATTTAAATATGTAGGAAATTTTTCAAACAAATTTTGGAAAATTTTGAAGAAAACGAGAATTTTATGTTTCATCACTAGTATTTATTTTTTATCTAACACATATTGTGCGATGAACCATTTTGATCTCATGTTTTTTTATCAACTTGAGAAAGAGAATCGAAGAACTTCATCCTTTTAGATTAATATCACAAAGATCCTAAGTTGAAAATTAAAAAGCATCCAGCTTTTATTATATACAGTAGCATATTTAATTTTTTTAATGGAACCTTTTTCATCTTACGTTACCGATTGTAATCATCCACATTTATCATAGATAATATTATTTTGCGGCGAGGTATTAATACTAAATGGAAGATAAAATATTCGCTCGAGCGCTTCACTGATAGCGAGCGAATATTATATAAATTATATTGAAATTCGGATAATTTGCTGGGTTATACAGGATATTCAAAGAGTTGCAAGACTGGCTCAATGATGATAAAGCCATAATTCGACGACAATGCAGCGCGTATAAGGCCACAACATTTCCGTTCGGCGTCCGTTCACCAGCGAGTCTATCTCTCTCCAGCACTTGTCGCGTGACTGCATTGTACTGCGTGTGTCTCCAACAATGGTTCCTAAACTAGTGAGTTACGAAGGATGAACATCACTGAATCCCGATGACCAACATAGCTATATGAGCGCCGAGAAGAAACGTGCTTTTAAGGATGAATCATATAGGATAAATTATTTATAAGGTAGCGCGCTGTATCTAATCAAAACTGAATTTTGAAATGGAAACTGATATCGAGATAGAAATAAAGAAAAACTGATCTAGTCTCAGCAAAAGGTCGCACGTCGTACAGGATGAAAAGAGGAAAGGAATACGAAGGAAATGGAAAAGCAGATGGCGATTTTTATCGACAACTTGTACGGAGTCGCCTTTATGACATTTGAGTTTAATTCTCAAGGCGATTTATCAAATGTTAACGAAAATTTTTCTTACAATAAAGGCGAAAAAATAGGAAAAAGGAATTCAGATCAAAATTCAGAAAATATATATCCTTGAAAAGTAAAATTAGATTCGTGCTTTCGTTTTGAAGATGTCTAAGAATCAGATCGTGAGACATATGAAATATGAACGGAAGACAGAGGGAATATAGTAGGTTGTCACGTGTATTAATTTAAAATGCCAACTAACGGAAATATTTGATGATGTACTCGTAACATATATATGTATATGTTACGAGTTACGAGTTCATGTATCCCGAGAATATCTTGTTATTACAAGATCATTTTACAGACTCGCTCTCGCGAACGTCCTTGCAGAGGATTATAACATACAAATACGAGTAACTTCTCATTATTATGCAAATATTTTTATGAAGCGTGACAAACGCCATGATTATGAGATGGTAATTATCTCGCGCGCGAGGCGGCATCGCGGAATGTTGGCAATGACGCATATATACGTGGTGATAAATTTAATTAATATCATTGTAGATTACTACTCCTCCGCACGCCTTCGTCTTTATAATCATTACACTCGGTTGGAAGATGCTAATAGTGATACCAGAACAGAGAGAGAGAGAATTTAGCATGCAAATTTCACATTGCCTTAGCGGACGTTATAACATTTCCACTAATTTACGATGCGCATCTAAAAAAAACAATATTCTTTTTTAAAAAATACACTCTTAATGAACACGTCCCGTGCCGCGTGGATCACCAATGGCCGGACCTTTCGTTTAGATTTTTGATATTTTAGTTATAAAAAGGAATGTAATTATAAAATAATTTCTGATATACACATAATTATGATATATATCAGAGAAACGCAACTAAATTTTTTGACGGGCCAAATGTGAAGTTTGAGGCATACCGCAGACTGCAAAGCTAAATATAAATACAAAATACCTACGTCCTTTTTACAGAAAAAATCTTCTCCCGTAATGTTTGTCACTCGAAAAAATGCTCTAATAATAATTCATAAAAAAAAATAATTCTTTTGACGCTGTGTGCTAATAATTCAATTTATTTTTCTTTTTTCTGCGAGTCAAGCTGGGACGTTGCGAGTCGGATTCGGTTGCATTGTATATGGTATTGGTACATTAGAGGTCTTCTTTGTAATAATAATATTTATAATTCTTAGCCATTAGAAAATATATGTTATTTAACAAGTTATTTAACAGTAACCCGTGCGGCATCGTCATGTCACTTAAAATTGGCGAGACGCGGAATGTTTATACAGGATGTCCAATAAAAACCATTTTCAACGTTTAGAAATGGTTGAGCTCTCGATCTATGTTCGCTAATATTTTTTTACTCGGTATGATGTGTACTATCTACCATATAAATGTTGAATGTTTTTTTTAACACCCTGTATATTAACGTCTGTTACAATTTATTCTCATAAAAATTATTCCAGAAATTATAATCACATTTATGACAAAATAATTGTCCATATTTCAAAAAAAAGTTTTATTAATTATATATTCTTTATGTACGTACAATACATCTAATTTAAATTACTTAAATACTTTAAAACTTAAATACATTGAAAACTTTTAGTTAACTTACAATTAGGTATATGGTGTAACATACGTGAAAGTTATTTATAACGACATTCAATTATTGGGATGCTGTAAGAAAGTGTTACGCCGTCAAACTCTTATCGTTGTTGTGATATAAGGTCGCTGTCGCCTATAAACCCACTACAGCTGTACATACACTGCTCTCAAGATGCAGAGGCGAATCTTGGCGGTCCTCACGTAGACTCGAAAGTCCTTTTAACCTCGGGACTCAAGTACGTTATCGATATCAATCGATCGCGACGGTCGAATTTCATATCACGTACCAGTGCATACGGTATACGGAGCCCTGATACAGGCGAAGTACATGCGTCTGGTGTCAGTGCCTCTCCGTTTTATTCGCATAAGGAAATATTTTATTTCTCGTTCTTTTTATTATCTATTATTTCTTTCAAAATATTGTTATCGATATCGGCTGTTCTATGAACTGTTCAATTTTAATGTCAGCTTTTCTTGCTCCACAAAATTTATAAATGAATATATCCGATAATAGGAATTATATTTATTTAGCTGTTTAATATTTATTATTATATTTTGGTATTTTAATATTGTTAAAATTGCCAATAAGAGCCAACGCCGAATAATAGCATGTAATTCATTCTATTAACAATAAAAATATCTCAATATTCCATTAAAGATGATAATAATATAAACGTTTCGGCCTTATTTCGGGCCCTTCTCGGTATACAATGTAACTGATCAATACCAATATAATGAGTATGATGCAATTAACATTACATACTGAGTGAAGTTCCATGAAACATGTCCAATGAACTACCATATACTGTTAGATAACAAAGGAGCACAATGGTAACTCAATCCCTTGAGTTAAATAAAATTTGTTTCTTTTAACTTTCCTGTGTATCAAAATGTAAATCAATCCATTAATTTTAATATGTTATAAATAACGTCCATATTAATGTATGCACTTAGTAAGTACTAAACTAAATTTGACTCAAATTTAATACATTTTCTTCAGTTAAATTGTTTAATTCCATTGTTTTAGTTAAATTATCGATATATTATATCTTATCGAATAGGACAGTGTAGAAATAACTCAAATTGAATATAATTTGACATGATTAGACATTATGTATTTAATAGTGTAAGGTGCATCGTTAGATACATCCATTGAAAATGTATCAAGCTTCATAAAATCTGATAAGTTAACAAATGAGTGGTAATATCAACAGCAAGTCTTTATTTAATATCGAGAAATTCGAATGTCTTCGATGCTATGAAGTTAAAATTAATATCCGCTATGGGCAGATTCAGAGAATCATTCCGGAAGACGTGGCACAAGATTGAGAATCGCTGCACCGCAAGATGTGCATTCAAGTTGCATGTATACGACGCAGAATACGTGCAAATGTAGCGCAAATTCCAGACGCCAATGCGTCCTTCGAGAGGACTTTGCTCCGAATTCTCGTTCATTTCCGCAAATCATCCAGAACGTATCCTCAGATCGTGACATGTGACGAAAGGAGCCGCTTGACTCGTATCCAACATATTACGTTCCTTGATCACGAGATATCTCTCACATTCACGGTTCTATATTTGCTCGTAACTCCGATTGCGAGATAGATTACAGGCACATTCGGATGCTAGGTGCAAATTATATGATTTTGTTGATTTATAGCCTGATCTGTGGCAGAGCAAATCGTGTTCAATTCGGGTCGACGTTTAAATGTATAATTTGCTTACGATAAAACGAAGTGCACGCGCAGTAAACATGCACAACTGGCATTTATTAAATTTGTAATTATTTTATTTATTCGTCGTAGTCCTATATATACGCGCGAATACGAGAACGCAAATAACAGAATCATAAACGAAATAATACGAGCGGAATAAAGTTCATTTAAATTCGGAAATCAAATATGCATTATGGAGTTACGATTTTTCTCGTTAAATTTCCTCGTGAAATTTCATCGCGAATTATAATAATTAAAATAACAGATGTGACATATTATCCGTATTCTTTGATGAGTGTAATATTTAATACTTTTTAGCGAAAATTATATTTAAAAAATCTTATTACCTTTTTATAACTTTTGAATTATAAATTTTTTTATTTAATTCTATTAAAATATCAAATAAGTAAGGAAAAGATTAACACGATCGAGGCTAGATCTTCAAGGAGATGGCACGAATTGCGAAATATAAAACGAAATGAGACATAGTCCATTCGAAGGGGGGGGGGGGATTGAGTGTACTAACACAGTAAAAGAGTTTGGGTAAATGGGCTTTGGTTTCCGAGAAAATTGCATGTAAAGTTGGGCCTGAGTAACTGTGCGGTAGGAGCAAGTGTATGCCTCGATTTATCGGTATCATCAATGTTAGTGGCCATTCTCGTGCCATTTGACTGCGTATGCGTGTTTAAGAGTGCAATGGTGCCTTGACTATGGGCTTTGCGGATCTCACTGGCAGCCAACTTTCTCTGTCCAAAAATCCAGTAATACGCGTTACATTAGCAAATGAACTTCACATGTCACTCATTGAAGGGTACTCTATCGGATTATCACAAAATCATCGTCTAACTTTTTGGTCATTATATGACGGTCCCTTGTTAGCTACGTAGCTTCCGTGCTAACCGACGCACAATTCGAGTACTTACCGTACAGTTGCTCAGGCCCAACTTTACATGCAATTTTCTCGGAAACCAAAGCCCATTTACCGTGTTAGTACACTCAATACTCCCCTTCGAATGGATTATGTCTCATCTTGTTTCGTATTTCACAATTCGCTTTAGTACCTAATAATAAATAATATTTTTATATGTAAATTCTAAATATATTTTTCAATTATATAAACAGTGCGCCGCTTATTGTCGGATTTGAAACACAATCATAAACTGAAATTGAAATAATAATACTATTTTAAATTAATGCTATTAGCATCTCAAAAATCTATAAAGAATTTATTGCGAAAAATATTACTCCAGCCAGGATAGTAGCATCATTATTAAATCGACAATCAATTTATGTATAATTGTAGTATTATTATTTCAGCTTTAGTTTATGATTGCATTTCAAGTCCGACAGTAAACGCTGCGCAATTTATAAAACTGAAAAATGTATTTACAATCTACACATAAAAATATTATTTATTATTAAATACTGAGATTTAATCTCCTTTATTTTACCCTTTCCTTTCTTACTTATTCAATTTATTCATATAGCGGCCTAGATCATCTTATTATTGTCTATTAAAGTATAAAAAGTATATAAAGTATACATCATATAAAATTTACTTTAACAGATTTTTACACAAGGATTCCATTTACGTAAAATATTGATAATAATAGAATTTTATTTCAATTTAGTTTTGATAAAATATTCCATTGAAACATTCGTCAAATTATATTACGTTAAATGTTTTAACATAATGTAACAATGTAAGCGTATCGTTTTTGTCATATCTTTCCATAGGGAATGCGGAGGGCGATGCAAAGGGCGATGAACTCGCGTGTGCTATGTAATATTTTTGCACGCCTTCGGGACTTCCAATAAAAGTCGCGAGATATATTTATCTGTATTTCCTACGGAAATCTCACTCATGAAATGCAGGCGTCGGATCGATCTTTCGCAGTTTCCGAAACATCGATTTCCGCGAGCAGTTTCCCTGTGCAACGCTAATACAGTAGATGCGACACGACGTTCTTAAACTTGCGCACGCTATTCCGCTGTAAAATGGATTGCGCGATCGTGGGATTACCGGCGCTGAATTTCTTACGACACAACACGCTAGGAATAAAAAGGTACGTGCATATATGTACAATTAGGCGAAATTATAGAGCAAAGGGTAAAAAAATGATACGTTTATTCACGGGATTTGTAGTATGTTGCGAATAAACCAAGTTGCTCGTTGAGTTTATTAAACCCTTAACGCGATGAGTAATCTTCATTCTCGAAGTATACAAGTTTATACGAATTATTACTACAAAATAAATACCGTAAAATGAATATTTTATTGCATTTTTATTTGACTTTTCACGTTGATTATTTAAATTTCCATTGTATGTAAATATTAATGTTAATGCGCATTCATTCCACTTCTTGAAACGTTGGATTCTTAAAGAATTAACTTCTTCGATTTTTCTAAAATAAGGATAAATTATACTGTTTAATATATTTTCTAGGCGAGTAATTTAATGTTTTGTATCACGTACTTACGTTCAGAATGCATGTTCAGAAACTTTCTTTCCGGGTATTATAAACGAATGCATTTTTTACAACTTTGGACATTTCAACCATAACTAAATATTAACTTGAATCGAAGTTTTCGAGAGTACACACTTCCTCCATTATCCTTAAGGGCTGCTGTAACCTGAGCTTATGGTAGCGGAGATCAATACTAGTGACTCATTGTCAGAGGAATTCCCTCAAGCAAGCTCCCTCGCAAATCGATTGAGACATGTTCGTTTTTCTCTCGAACACGAATATATTCGCAGTAAAGCTTGTACGAAGGCTAAACGTAAAGATATTCTTCCATATTCTTACTACTGGGATTTGAGTATCTATGAAGTTGATATTTCAATCGGAAATTTTTAAATTTCAGTAACAGCGACTCGTCTCACGTAATACGCATAAAGCATTTCTGTATTTTGATATTTTTATCAATTGCAGTTTACCATCTGCTTCTTGTTAATGCATATATACATATATATCTATTTTTCTACTTTATTTTAGATGTAGTATCTCGCTTTGAAAGTTCTTGATATGAACAAAGAGCGCGGCACTATGCTCAAAAGGAACGTCAAATCAGGAAAATAAGCGCGTTGAATGATTTATTACGCACTTAAGATCGCCCAGATATGTATCTTGGTTTGAACTTTAGAATTTATATTAATGCGAGAACAGTTAAACGGGCCTCATTAAATACTTGAACTGCGCCACACTGTTTCGGGAAGATCGCTCGAGGAATTAATATACGCTGTGCATTGTGTGAACTATTTCCGCGTTTGTCTAAATATTATCGGCAATGTTACAATATATGATTTATCTCGCGTGTCTCTGCGGAAAAAAATTTTTGTGTAATTGCTTTATAATGGAAAAGGTATGTATATTTTACGCATTTACACGCGCCGTTTTCCACAATAATGATTATTACTGTGCTATAATAAATTTAATAGCAATAGGTTGTTATAACATGTTAAATTGTATCATATATCTAAAAGCCCTGGCAAATAATTAACAATACAATATCAACGCGTTCATTAAAATGAGTGCAACATGTTACAATAATGAAACACCAATTCATCACTATAGATTCAACAGCAATAATTGCAATGAATATTGGGTTTTTTAAGTGGCGCAGAAATGAAATTGTATATAGCCGATACATACACGTTGTATTGATGTATGTAATTGATTTTTGTTCGATTATTAAAAATTGTGCATTGAAATAAATACGAAAAAATAGAAAAACTCTTAATCAAGTTCATTACAATTTAGCTCCATAATTTAACAATGTAATATTGCTGTTTATAAAAGATTAAATTAATTTTCTAATAATTCCAATTCTGCTTTTACATTAAAAAATATTTACTAGTTGGAATAAACATTTTTATCACTTTTTATCATTAAAGAACGGTAGTCGGATTCAGGTCGACATCTTGTTCATCTCCCAAGAGAGTCATTTCGGGATAGGGAAAGCATAAATGAGTCACGTGTCAGTCAGGTTTCCTCGGTAACTTCTTACAGATCGATACTTATCCAGACCCCAAATTACCGGAGAGGCGCCGTCGAATCAGCTCGGTCGAATAGCCTCGTAGAGTCTCTACGAAGTATAACGCGCGCTTCACGCATCTCCGCACGCGCGATTGGTGCACGCGCGTGCGTGAACGTATATATGTATATGTATATGTATATATATATATATATACATACACACTCGTAGATTTTATATTGGGCGTATGTCATCGTTCCTGTGCTCGGCGCTACTACGCGTTCTGAACACATGCGAGCATTACTTTCCCTTCGACCACCGCATGTTCCTCCCCGATCATGAACTTCGCCTCCGAGAAGTACGCACGACATGGACATCTCTGCCATAAGGAGCTACGAAAATTCGTCGTCGACACGAATCTTAATTATTCGTAGTTCCAAAGCAAGGACAATGTGTTATTTCAGAAAAATATTCGATCGTGTATGAATAATTGAAAGACGGGAGAGACTTAAATATTAATTATTTAAAAGAAATAGGAAAAGAGATCAGATATTATAGTAGGGGAGAGTGGTCTAAATCGGACCGTGTTCCAAATAGGACCTTTTTAATTTAAATGAATACGGTTAAGCAGATTTGCGTACTATTTATAATGTAAAGTCCTTATAAGACACCGAACATGCGATAGCAGTTTGACAGTTCTCTGTCATAACATTCATAAAATAGAGGCAAATATGTATTTCAGCCATCGTGCAAAAATTTTTTTAAAAAAGAAAATCCTTGTAAATCATTATTTAAAAGGTGTTAAAAATTTGAAAAGTAATTGATTTAAGATAATTAAAGAGTGTAGAATTCAAAAATATCAAGTATTTCGTGATCACTTTTGCGGTTTATTGTAAAATTTGTTCCAAAGTTCGAAAAGACCCGTGTCCAAATCGGACAGTACAGTACTTATATGCTTGGTTGTAGTACTGGTGATCGGCTAACCAGATCTGGTCCAAGCAATTAAATCAGTAAAATATCATGAGTCATCAGACTCAGATTAGTTGAGTTTTATTGATTTCAATTTTAATAATATAAACAGTCAATAATTTCTTTTTCCGAAAAAATTTTTATCTTTAACTGTCAAATTGCTCGTTTTTATTCAATACTAAGAAAAATACATTAAAATATTTTAAAATTCTAAAAATCCATAAAAATAGGAGTTTTCGATTTGAACCAAGGAATGGTCCGATTTAGAACCATCGGTTCCAAATCGGACCAGAAAAAGCGTTTTTACATTTTCCATTATAGTTTAACACAAGTGAGAGATACGTCAAAATAATCTAAAGCAAAAATGAAGGGAATTAAATGATCTTTCCAACGGCACCTTCGATTTTACGATCGAACTTTATTTACGTTTTATAGAGAGCAAAAGCTGCAAATAAATCCGATTTAGACCACTCTCCCCTATAATTTGATATATTTAGTATAGGTACTGGTATAATTTTGGCATACTAGATTTTAATGCTGTAGACGCTCAAAACAATTTCTTTATTTATTTGCAACAATATGCGCAAGATTTATATTTCTAACATCAGATTAAATTTATCAAAATTCTTTATTAGTGTTATACCGAAATCAACTGGATGCACTCAGTGCACATTAAAGCCATACACAAATTGACATAAAAATATGTGTTTATTATAATTATAGAAACCGGTTAAACCGTGAAATACTCAATACATTTTATTATGCCGTTATAGATAAAATATGCATTTTAATTCGGAACATTTGCATTCCACTTTTACACTCAGATTAAATCAGTATACAATGGCTTTAATTTGCACTAGTGCGCACTAGTGCATCCAATCAGATTCACCATTAATTTCTTAAATCTATCATTTGAGGATGATTATAGATATATTTTACACAATTTGTTAATTGTACGTATACCTAAGAAAATAATTTAAGATGAAATTTATCTCTATGTAAATGTGATTGACAAAGTCGATTGGAAATAATTATTCCCAGGAATTTTAATCGCAGATTTGTATGTAGATCTTGTAATTAGAACTTTCTCCGTGCACGCTCTCCTCGAAATTCGCAAAGCGTTTAACTGCATTCCGCATTTACCGGAGGGCGTGCAGGGGCAATTGCAGAATGGACGTGGTGAACACCCAAAATAAACGGAACACGTTAACGGAGCTAGAACAGCAAGGTCTGTGTATTACTTCGTCGAATAAACCCCGTCGAAATGGTCAACCATCTTATAATTGAAATATCATTTTTAGACCAATATTTCTTCATTAATAATATTAAAGAGAAACTCTGACTTTTTCTACAAATTATTTATCACAATCTTTAAAAAAAAGTCTGCAGGTAATTATTTCTTTTATGTTGTATGCAGTTGCATTTCTTAATTAACTCGAATCCTTTTCCTAAAATTAATAAATACGTTCAAATGATTCATCATAATACTTATATCTTTTTAAAAGACAAATTTTTTGCAGCTATTTTATATATATTGTATACAATTACAATTAATGAAACATCTCACAATTAATCAATTATCTCACGAATTCGTTCCCTAAAATTAATTAATATATTTTCTATTAATTTAAAACCATCCATACAACCCTTTTAAAATAAAAGAAAGTGGTTTTTATCAAAAATTCTAAAAATTTTTATAAGTAAATCACTCTATCTAATGGTGATACCTTCAATTTCCGGTTCCGATCCTTATATATGTATAATTTAAATTTTAAGTACCTAATCTTCCCTATCTATATATTATATTTCTATTCATTTTTTCTGTTCTATTGGTTTCGATGTTATCGCAGAGAGAGAAATATTAATTTCTAACGCGCGGAGACGCATCAGCTCTTTTTTTTATCAGAATCATAGTTGCCGGTAAACGAATAATAAAATCTTGCACATCGAGATGAAAATGATTGTTCAACGATTCAAATGAGAGCGGAATAAAAATGTTCGCCATCGGCAATATCGCCTCTGTAAGGATCGCCGGGTCCCTGTTATCGAAAAACCATCGCTCGATGTCGGGTCGATGTCTGATGAGTTACCGAACAAGGGGAACTTTCCTTGCGGCGTCCTCGCTTACGTTTTCATCCCGTGATCGTTAACGGAATTCCGTCGAAGATGCAGCGATCCGTCTTCCGGATGCCACGGCTATTTACTAACCGCTCGGTAATCTCGTTTTCAATTAACGTGTAATTGAAAAGTTTTGCGCGATCGTGTTTTCAACGCTCTCAGAACTCTCGATAGGGATTTTCTCGAGAGCGACGTATGAATTTGTCAACGCGGGATTGACTCCAAAATAGATTTCATGCCCGCAACTAATCGCCGAGCCGCTCTCTGCGGAATTTCTATCTGCGTCCTGTCATGTTTGTTTTCGCATTCTTCATGTTACGATCAGGCCGCGATCCTTTATTAAAATTTTGCAGAAAATTAATTTTTGCTTAAATATATTATGATATAAAAAGTGGTTATTGTATTATTTAACATTCTCTTGATGTACAACAATTTTTTTCTTTAATTTTGTATCAACATATGACAATATAATATATATACAATATAGTAATTATATTATATAATTGTACTATATAAAAATGTAATTATTATAAACAATATTAAGTACAAATTGACCGAGAACTGTTTAATAAATAAAATAAGAATGTCATTTTCGGTAAAAGCGAGTCTTGGCGTTTAGTAATACTATTATCTTGGTGTTTAGTAATACTAGTATTCGTACACTGAAAGAAAAGGTTGGCTGCTGCAGCAAATTATATACTGACATTGCGGATAGGCTAACACAACCAAAAATTGACTGTTGCAGCCAATTAAAAATGCTATGCCATATTTTACCATCTAATTTGCTGCAGCAGCCAATCTTTTTTTTCAGTGTAGTGAATATACAAGTACCTACAAATATACATGCAATTATCAGTTCTATAGATTATGCGCGCCAATTCGATTTATCAGATTCGAAACATAATCATAAACTGAAATAATAATTTCATAATGAAATTAATTGATTATCGATTTAATAATAATTCTACTAATATCTTAAAAATCTATAATTAACTTATTGCGAAAAATATAATATAATTATTTTGTATGTTATAATTATTTAAAAGGTGTACTGCTAATATAATATATTTTCATCACGTTAGCATTCCGGTTTGTACGATCTTCGTTAGTGTAGCGTTCTCAACACTTCAATTATTTGCCGTCATCGGAGGCATCGTTGTTGCTTGCTCCTGCTCCGTTAATCGTCATATAATCATATTTCCAATTATGATGTAATTAAAAACTCATCGGTTCGAGACGAGGGTGTGTCTATATAGTTCGAATATGCACCACCCGGAAGCGTGGAAAATAAAACGTGCACCTCTTTACGAGTCTACTTGTTTTTATCGCATCGTCTGACCTTCAGTTTATATTCACTCTTTAATTTTTGATGGAGTCAATAGGTGTGGCAGGTTTTACACGTGCTCTATTGAACGTTATTCTTGTACAGCCTTTTGCATAAATTGCTAGATATTTGAATTGAAACTTGCATGCGAACCAAATTATTGTTAAGACGAAATCGTAAAAACATTAAATTAATTTTTGATAATTACAAAATATGAAATACAAAAACTTTTGCTAACTTAGCAAATACAAAATATGTTTTTTAACGAATATATTTTTAATAAATACCAAAAATATAATCTAAAATGTATTTCAAAAATATTTTTTCAATTTTTTCAGCGTGTTTAATTGTCAACCGGCTTTTGAACTTACTTTTTATTTTTAATACTAGATACAACAAATATATTTACCGGCCATTTACTGAGAAGCTGCAAATGAATAACACATCAAACAGACGTGAGATAAACTTTATCTAATTTAAAGTATTCCCATAGATAGTGTCATCAGAAAATTACGCTCTTAATGAAGAGAAAATTCGTTTTATTACCTACAAACTGAAAATCGAGAATCGTAATGTCTACGACAGGCGAAGTGTCCGCGATCGAATGATCCGTTCGCATGTTATTAAGTACGATAATCAGTAAATTAGACATGAATCCATTGTTTTTGCATAACATAGTTTTGTGGTCAGGATTATCGCATTTATATACACATAAGCTGTCCGGTAATATGGATAACAATGGTACATAGAATAGATCCTGTTAAATGGAATAAACACGATTCGGTCTCGCCCATTAATTGTCGTAATCAATTTTATGTCTGCACGGAATGAAATATCAATATTGATCGAAATGTATCCTAATCTACAAGCAAATTCGCTATAATACATTTTGAAATACATGCGCCAAGCACATGTTGTCAAATAAACAAACATTATAATTACCGATTAAATGTTAAATTGTAGTAATCGTAATTATTCAACTAAAAAAATACCAATTGATGAAAAATAATGAATAATGAATAGTTAAATAATAAATAGCTGAAAAGACAGAGTTTTGACCAATTTTTTGCTTTTTAATATTTATCACTTCGTAAGAATGAATTATGACAGTGTTATTTACTGCTAAATTTTTTATCGCATGGAAGGAGCGACGAGTAATTGAAATCACGAGTGCAGTCGCAGAGATACTTTTTGCCGTGTACGTTATGGTGAGCTATGATGTTTTTCGTATTGGACGTCTCGACGGAGACCGGCGACAGCGAGGAATTCTTATTACTTCATTCGTCTCATTAGCGAGTCTGCATTCGTTGATGCGCACCAGTGGATAGGAACGGGAATTAATAGGAGACACGAAGAGAACAATAAAAAACGCTAGAAAGAGTAATGTACGTTTCTAACAATGTAGATTAATTTTAATCTCGGTTCAACTTACTCTTCATCTCTTTCTAGTTCTAAGGATTAGAGAAAGATGAAGAATAAGTCGAATCGAGATTAAAGTTAATCTACATTGGTGAAAACAGACATAAAACGTATGTTATTTCTAAAATAAGAAAGCATTAAAAGTCGCCCATATCGATGCACATTGACGTATCGAGGGATTCCTAGAAATATTCGGCGGTATTTTTTATTGGAAACATCACATTTTTATTGCAAATAATCGTTTCGTCATATCGATACTCGGATACGAATAAAAATGAATTTATAAGAGAAATAAAATGAATAATTTCGTAATAACGACGTAATTATATCCGTTTATATAATTGACAGCCGATAATAAATATGTATATTTGCATTTTTCCTCTAAATGCGACAAATCCACTTAATTAAGAAAACGTGTTTGTTTGAATAAAATAAATATAATATTTACAGCAGCTTAATTTGTTTTTAAGGCATTATCTTAATTAATCGAACGCAAATATTTTGTTTCTTCAAAGAAATCTGTACAATTAAAAATCTCAAATTGTTGAACGATTTAAGTGTTGTTATTTTGAATCATTCTAATCTCAAAAAACACTCGGAAAGTTATATTTATAGAGAACTAAACTACATCAATTGATTGATTTATCTTTCTCCTCTATCAATCAGTTTATTTTTTGCCAAGTATAAATCTTTGAATTACATCTGAAATACAACTATTCTGTCTTCTCTTGGATTTCGATTTGATGTAGCGGATAAAAGGGAGAAAAGTAAAGAGGAAAAAAAGGAATGTCTGTCGTCTTGCAAGGCGATGCCTTCTTGAAAACAAAAATAAAGTATAGAGAAACAAGACGCGTAATGTTTTTATTTGAGACAGAATGGGATTTCTTGGGTGAAAGGGAATCGTAGCTGGCGCGATTAAAAATTAAAAATTATATGAAAATTAAAATAATTATTTAGTAAATTTATAAAATTTATTAAAAATTTATTCGAGATTTAATTATCAAAATACTAACATCAAATATTAAAACATTGCGATTAAACAGTCTTTCTCAAAATTTTCTTCAAGTTGGCTTGAAATCCGTTAAATAATATTAAAACGGAGATTGAGATCTCTAGGTCACTTTGTATGTGAATGAAGAATTGTTAGAGATATAAAAGTAATCGGGCGGTACGACTTTAAAAAGATTTTATCGCAATCTTCAAGGAACTAGTGAAAATATATGGAGCAGGTCGTTCGTCCGCGAAGAAAAGTTTTCACGGAAAACTGAAAACGGCCGAAGATAAAACGTTAATGCAGGTGGAAGCAAAGACGGCTCGAAACAATGGTCGTGAAGCAATTCTTCAAGACGGAATTCCGTTTTCCGTCTTCGCGAATGCTGCCGTTATCCGCTATACGGGAAACAAAATAAACACACTTATTAATTATAATTATCAAAGTATGGCTATCGTTTGACCTTAGTTTATACATTGATAGAATTGTTTAATAGTATTCTGCGATCACATATTTTTGTGCATTGACTATAGTTTATTATTACAGACCTTGATCGAAGGATTATTACGCTCTGATGATAACATAAAGCAAAGCGTCTTTGTGAAAAAGTGAAAGCAATTATTAATTCCAGAATAAAGCTTTTTCTACAGAAGGAGACTAAAATTAAGTGTCGACAAATTTACGCTAATGCTTTTCCTGTCTATACTGGTAATAATTTTACTTATATTGTATAATAAATATACATATATATAATTTTAATTTATTAAAAATAGTAATGATATTTTAATAAATACTATGTATATTATGAATATTATTAATGACCCATTAATTAATGATTCATAGATTATTCAAATAATCTTTTTATATTGAAAGTATGAAGAGATTAATATTAACAGGCAGAATATGTATATAACATTCATGTTACAATTCTCGCGAATAAAGAAGGGAAATGATATCATGCAAAAGAAAATATAGGAATAGTAACTGGAGAGCAGCAAAAAAATTTTGCTGACGGTAATCCAAGACGCGAAAGGACCACTTAACCTATTCGTGACAATTAACCCTAACTGGGATGACGAACTTGAACTATCTTTCTTCTTTTCTCTTCGTCTAATTCAAGTCAGTCATTTCAGCACTTAAGACATCCGAGAAATTAATTTTTTTAATTTGAAACGAATCTCATGCATTTACATATAATTGATAATATTAGTTGAGAGTACGCCGAATGTATACATGTGAATTTGTCAACCTAGAAAATCTAGAAAATATTTTATCACTTCTGATTCATCGTTCGATCACGATTCATCTCTGGATTAATATTGAATAAACGTAATCCGACATCCGTAACATTTCTATCGACATCTACAGAAGTTTCGTTGTTTTCGAATATGCAAATATGTTGTCGTGTATACGGCAGTGCGCCGTCTATTCCTCGGTGATCTCTATTCTTTTGAATATGTGATGTGTCAGTGCAGCGGACAAGTCTTCCTTGAATTTGTAGAATAGGCGGTCAGTCCGCATGAAAGGAGATTCTCTTAAAGCTATAAATGACACGCATTGAGCTTGCGGTCTATGCATATGGATTCGCCCGAGAGTGTAATTGCATCCAGTGAAAAGCAATGAGTGTCGAATTAAATCGAACGGAGATGTCCAATAGGAACTGACTAAATGCCCAGTATGCTAATCTGCTGCGACGTTACGTTTTAGATATCCGCATCATGCTAATACTGGATCTTCATCACAGAAAAAAAATGTTTCTGGTTTACAGCTAATTCTGATTAGCTGAAATTACATTAACTACTATAGCTATGAATTTGCTAATACATACAAAGGATTTGCTACTGTAGCTAATATAAGAACGTGATAGCAAAATATGCATATCTGTTACAGATTGATTTATTTAGCAATATGAAATTAGTTGTTACAGTTATCGGATATGTCTGCGTAAAAGAAAATTGTCTCTACCACAGCTAAATATGATTTGCTGAAACTGTACTTACTACCAAATTGTCTATTACACAAAAAACGTTTGCTCCAATGATCAATACATCGACATAATAGCAAAATGCTTGTCTGTTACAATGATAATATTTAGACCTCACAGCTAATGGAAATTAGACCTCGCAGATACGACGTTAGGTCGATATAATGCTACTGAATTTAGCTGCCATACTTAATTTTTAGCTGTGGCAGCTAACTTTTTTTTCCGTGATGATAATATATTCTACACGGAAGGAATGATTTTGCTGAAGTATTTAAAAATTTAGTTAGATACAGATCTAAAAATAATTGGATCCTCAAAATAAATATATATATTTTTAGCTATATATTAAGCTAATTGCTAAAGTGTCAAAACTTTTTGCCTGCAGCATTACTCATCATGTATGAGATTCCTACATAAATATTTTGATGATTGAATAAAATTATTTTAAATCTATCTAATTATATTTTTAGATACTTCAGCAAAATCGTTTTTTCCGTGTATATATCTTATAGTGAATTCAGTTGGACACGTTCAGTGCGCATTGATTTACATTAAAATCATCGTACACAAATTGACGTGAAGATGTGTTTATTATTAATATCGATTAAGCCATGAAATATTAATTTATAAAACACTTTATTATACTGTTAGGGAAAATATATATTTTATCATTCGAAATATTTATATTTCACTTTTACACTCAGATTAAATTAATATATAATGGCTCTAATATGTACTAGTGCGCACTAGTGTGTCTAATTAAATTTGCTATATTATTCTATAGGTTCTACTTTAACTTCTATATAATATGTATATGCGAATGTTTTATTTAATTTCTCGAAAGCTCTTCTACGTCGCTCTCTTTTATAAAATTTTCAGAATTTTTAACATAGTTTGGAAGTGTGCAAAAACTTTTGAATCGAAAACATTGTAAATGTTGATCTTGTTTGTATGGGCGGATATTGAAAAGACTTCGAGCAAAGTTTCTATAATATTATTCTAATAATTATTTAATGTATAAAGTATATTAAATTATCATATGTTTTATCATATATTTATTATATATGTACAATATATAAATTATATAATAATATTATATTCTTTTAATTTAATATCTATAACGCAAATATTACATTCTTTCCTTTGTGTAAATTTCGCGGCATTTAATTTTAATCTCTTTCTATAGAAAAAGCTTTATTCCAGAATCAATAATATACATGCATGTAGGTACAAAATCCTTGCAACATTGCGAAAAGGTTAATGCACTTGTCTTTATAATTGTCTGTAAAAGTAATTATTTAACAAGTTTACTTAAAGATATATACGTTACATATCGCGCGTTGTGCGGACGGAAGAAATCTATTTGTGAATACACAACGACATATAAGCGCGCTTAAGATAAGACAAGTGATACGGCAGGTATACAAGAGATCGTTTAACCTTATGCGTCGCTGTGCAAGCAGTTCTTGAGTGTCGACAAAGAACATCTTGCGCGAGTGCAATTACCGCTCAGCGGTGTTTCAACCGTGCGAGCAATTTTCATGATTCCGCATGAGGAAACGTTTGCTGTTTCAAAAGACTCTCGTAACCATAAAGTCTGTTCGTTGATGCTCTTACAAACTCTTTATGCGTACAGATCTACTCAAGGGTGAAATTATATACTCCCTAAAAAGACATGAGCGGTTCTAATTCGACATTGTGTGTGAATGCAGCAACTGACAGTAGATGGAATGAATAACCCATAATGTTTTCGGCGTTAATTCAATTTACTCATTTTTATCGTTTTTCTTAGAAATCATTAAGAATGCAAGTATTATTTTAATATGCAACATATTGAGACTTTTTTTGAGAGAGATAAAACAATACGAAATAAAAATTTCAAATATTGACAGAATATGTCTGTCTAGCGATACACAAAAGAATAATTTTGTTGAACCATCAAAATAATTATGTAGGAAACTAAGGAAACTCAAGCATGATGAGCAATGCTGCAAGAAATATTCATTTTATCTAGCAACTAGCTTCAACTGTTGCATTCCGTATGCATTGGTGTGTCTCAAATACATCTCGTAAAATCGGTAATGTATATATATTTTAATTTAATTTTATTAATAAATGGCAATCTAAATTTTAATAATGTTATAGCAGCTCGTTATTATCTCGTTATATTTTCTTAATATTTATGTTATTATGGGATTTGTTGTATAAAAAATAGATATCGTGCATCAAAGTCTTAACAGATAAACCGATTTTTCACTCGTACGCTTCTCTCTTACGCTCGAATGCATATTAATTCGTTAAAAGCGTTGAAATCGTCTCAGAAAAACGCAAATAAATACGTGGACAAGCATACGATCTGGATATTCGATCCACGAAGCCAATTCGTTACTAAGCCTTGCAAATGCCGTCAGCACGATAAGCTGCTTTTGGATTGACACCGCCAGCTCTATCAAATGCGAGAATGAGGTTATTCTAGCGGAAAAAAGGACAAATTCAGCACGACGAGTAGTGTCAAGCCGATATAAAAATTGCTTCCACGGTAGAAAACGGTAGCGGCGCCGCATCGCTTGTATCGATGAATATACAGATAGCATGAAATTTGTGTTCCATTTTTGGCGAAAATAGATTTTGAGAGTGGCGAAACGTGCAGAATATTCTGTGAAATTGAATGTCCGTAACTCTATTGAAAATCCATCATCCTCTGTTCCATATTCCTGTGAACGATTGCGCGAACGATTCACGAAGGAGCCCGTCTCCATGTTGTGTAATCGATAATCGCTATTTGCAGCAACTGTCCTAATCATTGATGTACAGCTCGCTTTTATGTGTGCGTGAATAAAATGTAGAGTCAGCAACATCCGTTGTGAATCATGTATCGGGAGACTCTCCTGGCGAGTGTAGCTATAATTATGCTGTTTAATTGGCTAACGAGAGCAAGCAGGGATCGGCAGAGCAGTGTTGAAACGAAATTCTGATTGGTCCATTCACTAAACTCGGCCGCATTTATTCACGTTGTGATTAATCCGAAAATGCTACGTTGATTGTCCGTGAGTACCAGTATCACGTTTGTCACATGCTAATCTCTCTTAAACGCTCTTCTACATACAATAAATTACATCATATTCGCATCGATATTTTCGATATTATTATAGCTTAGGACGAATTAACTTTTAAAATTAATCAATTTTAGAAAGAAATCTTTATTATCTTTGTATCACGCATCTATATAATATCTCTATATATTTTGTACGTTTGTTTGAGACGTAAAGATTCAAATTTTTAGCAGTAATGCATGTTGCCATAAGATGGATTGTTTTTTTAACGGCAGAAAAGCTTTCTTTACTTTCATGTTATTTTACTGGAATATTTTCCTGTTGTTTCGCATATATTTTTCTCTTAAATTACGCAGGATACATGCGGAAATTTATATCCATATTCTATAAGCACATATATCGCTTATTTTTTATTTGTATTTCTTACAAGCCTCGCAATAGCAAAACGTTTCTCGCAGAAAATAGCCGTATGCTTATTAGAGTTACAATAAAAATAATTGAAATTATATATAAAATTTATTAATGAATAAAGAATGTTGTATGCTATAATTAGTAAAACTATATTGCAGTATTTTACGAATTTTAATGTTAAAACTACTTTACGAATTTTCCAAGAAAGAAATAATATTTTTCGCTTCTTTTGACGAATGGAAGAAATTCACACGTTCGCTGATGGCTTGCTCATCGAAAAAGAATATACACTGTTACGTTGATGTAGCGTATATAATATAGAACGAAAGAAATGAGACAGCGCTGAGAATTACGTGACGTGCATGCCGCGTGAGATACAAGAACGCGCGATTATGGCCGTCGTTCTTCGTCGAGAGAGCCGTGTTTGCGCGTAGCTACATTTGCGGGGACACGTGTGAGATAGGGATATGAACCATGGGAACGCAGATCCGCCTTCGCATGTGCACCGATCTGATGCGTGCGTTATCCCACTATACGTGCCGAATTAACTGTGCTCTAAGTGTCAGTCGCTAATTCACGTCCTGCGATGTAACTATAGGTTTGTTCGCGTTGCGTGTTCCAACATGTTCCAATATGCTCCTACCAATATAGCTCTTGCTCACTCTATCAAACGGGTTGAAGTGAGTAAGAGCTATGTATGGTAGGATCATATTGGAGCATGTTGAAGCTTGCGACGCGAACAAACTTTATGTTGTGCTGTATCTTTGCGCAACCACACCGCAGCATCTCTCGAACTTGCCGCTCGTGCGAGTGTTGCATCAATTGGAGAACCATAAACTAGCGCTTTCGCAGTGATTTCGTTCAATTCCTTCAATTGATGCCGTGACATATAAAATGTCTAAATTTCTTATAAATAAAAACAATCAAGTTCTTATTAACTTGATCTATTACTAATGCAGCATCGAATTAGTTTTGTTACGTATTAATCATGTAAATAATTATTAATACGTAATGTGTTAATATAGTCTACAATTTAAAATATAATGTTACCATAATTCGAGTAAATGGTTAACTACAAAAGAAATTTTACAATAAAATTATCTAACTTGTATAAGGTCAAAAAAATGAACTTGTGAATTGGTTACAAATAATACAAATCCATGATTTCGATTACCTATAATAAGGAAATACAGAATAACATTGAAAGAAGTGAAGAGAAAACACCATATGTAACGTAAAAGTTAAAGAAGATCGATAATGGAGAATTGAGAATAAAAATATAAAATATAAAAATTCGTTGTGTATTACAAATAGAGCATGAAAAATACGTACATATATAATGTATGTATAAGGATGAAAAATGCGGAAACTTCGATCGTCTTTGCGTTTCCGGTACACTATTCTCGAATTTCTGCGATAGGTTTTGTTCACGAGTTGTGCTTGACGCTCGAAGTGAAAAGTGAGCTACAAGTTGTTTCTACGAAAGAAACTTACATATATTTATCGAAAATATTTAAATATCGAGAAAGGAAGATTTGAACAATTTCTAATTTTTTTTGTATTCGAATATCGTAAAAATTGTTTTTTATTCTAACGTAATCGGGCTTTCGGTTCATTCTTCGATTTTTGCCGAATTTGTGACACCTTTTCAGGTCAATGACACGCGCGATACAGTTACTTGATTAACGACGTGGACGGATTTGTATTCGACCATTCGCCTGTGTAAGCTTACTACGACAGACCAGATGGCGGAGTCTAGTTGGCTATGCTATCTGCCCTATATAGGGTGACCCATGCCATAAATCAGGATTATCTTGGGACCTCGACCGAGATATGGAAAATGGCTGAAACAAATGTCGTGTCCCTTTCCTGAAATATAATTTTCATTTAACCAAACATCTCCGAATTTGTATACTTTTTCGATCATTTTAACATTCTCAAGATTGGACCATGTTCAACATCTCTTATGCAATTTTTCATTGTTCATTTATGTCAGTTTAGCATATTATTATTATAAATGAAATATGTATAACTAAATATGTATAAATGAAATATATATAACAATCTACATAAATTATTCATTTATTAGACGGAAGACTGAAACGTATAAATAATGGAAAATCCATAATTACGAAGCCACAATTATACAATCTGTTACAAATTTTCCATTTTTCTCTGAAATGTTCAATCCAATAAATTATATAGTGTATTATTAACGAAAAAATTATAAATTCTTACGTTGTTTGGATGAACGTTATGTTATGAGATCAGGAACCTTGTAACAACAATTCTGGTAATTATCCAGGTAGTATATTTATCGATTAAACAATAACAAACAATAACAACGTAAAATTACAATCATCGTTTGTTGCGTTGTAAACGTTAGCAAGCATCGACGTTGCTTTGAGAATCGCTCTCGCTAGTAGCAATATGGATGATTCATGTCGAGTTGTCAAGATTTTCGCGATACACGGCTGATTTGCTACGCGATGCTGCATAACCGGATCCGATTTCCCCGTATCGTACAGCCACTCCGACAGGAAATTAATGACAAATCGACCGGCTGGCGTAACCAGTTACCCAATAGGCTTAAATCCGTCGTATCGTAATTGTGATAGCTGGAGATACATAGTCCAATTACATCGGCGCGAGAGAGTTATTCGTTCGACTTGCGCTGTTCCGTTTTGCATACCAGTGGCAATTGTTGTGAGCATCACGGAAACGGAGGTAGAGGCACAAAACTCGTTCCCCCGAGTGCACCTGTCGCGGATACATAGCGACGTGCGCGTTTCATAACTTACAAATGTCAAGCAGAGAAATTTGAAAGCGTGTAAAATTCTGCGCAGATAATAATGGCGATGAGACAAGCTAGAGTATAATGATATTTATAATGGCATCAACAACGTCGCATTACCTTCTTACGAAGGACAATTCTAATCTTGGAAACCGGATCTCTGTAAATTGCAATTTACATACAATTTTTATCCACAGAAAGAACAATTTTATTGAAATAAGGTAACTCTATATATTCCTCTACTAAGTTTTGCGATTATTTTTTTCTAATTTTTTGATTAGTTCAAAATTGAAATTTATTGGTCACATTTAAAATAGGAAAGATTTCTGAATGATAATAAAAAATATGAGACATTTTCAAATATTTATATAGATTCTATAAGAATTTAAAAAAACATTCCGCCCATACTGGATACTTATGTATCCAATATATAGATCTAAGTATGTTTCCCTTTTTCGTAAAAAAAATGTTAGAAAACTGAAAAATAAAGTGATCCAGTGATTTTTTGATAAGATAATAAGTTTATTAACATCTTGACATGTTTACTAACGCACAAAAATACACAAAGAAATTTTCCAAATATGGACTTATCTATACTTATTTATCTATTTTCACGTATATATGCTTAGTTGAGCATATTGATTCTACCAAGAGTTTCCTTTCTTTTTATAAACGAAAGATTGTGACAAAAATATAAATTAAATATATACTGTTGTAAAGTATGATTAGAGCTACAATAACATGAATTACTGAAATTAATAACAATCTTTTAATAGTTATACTAAAAACTAGGAAGTATAATTACTTATTTACAAAATATTACATCTCGATATTTTGCATTTTATTTTACTGACGATAATAGAACGAACAAATTGAACAATAAACTGATGCAATCGAGTCAGATAGACAATCTGCACGAGCTACTATCATATTTGTTGAATTAATAGCAGTTACAAGCAGCGAATACGGCGTTTTTAGTACACACGTCCATATTGGGTTCAGTTACCTCATTTAAAAATTTAGCTAGATACAGATTTATATCTACCAAAGTAATTGTTTTGGACTATCAAAATAATTGTATACGACGTTCAAACTAGTTACTAGAATATTAAAACTTTTTGCAGCATTGTCCATCATGTTTAGAGATGTAAAAAAAACGGTATTTTTAACTTCGGAGAAAAGTGTCAAGTAAAAAACTAGTTTTTTACTGTAAAAAACGGTATTTTGACTAAATTACATAAAATTCATGAAAAAACGTTTAGAATTCGTGTTGACTATGTAGAAGAAACAGAATTCATTTTTCTCTTGTTATTTCGATGCTATTTAATACTTTTGTTATAATTTTATTGTTGTCTCACTAATTTAAATTTAGAATATGTATAATTACAATTACAGTATACAACATAAACAGTCCAGTAAAGTATTATTTGTATTAATGACAGTATGGATCACTTACTTAACTTTTAAAATTGAAATATAAAATATCATTCAAATAATAGTGAAAGATAAGGTATATTTATGATCACCGGCATTATACTATATTAATTATTACAGTATTTTAACTTTTATAATTATTTTTACACAGAAATCTTATAGATAAGTGCAAAAACTAAATTTTGGAGCAATAGTACAGCGTCGAAATCGTGGAATGCTAAAAAAAAATATCCGAGTAAAAAAAACTGTCAAAGGACAAAAATCATTATTTTCCAAATTTTTTTACCCTAAAATTCTAGTTTTTTTCCGTCGCTTACATCTCTAATCATGCTTGATTCTTACGTAATTATTTTAATGGCTCCAACGAAATTATTTTCGGATCCGTACTTGCCTAAATTTGTAGATATTTCAGCAAAATCATTTTTTCCGTGCAGAAAAGCTCTTTCGAAAGCTTTTTCACTATATCTTTTTACGAAATGTTATCGATATTGAAACCATTTTTTAGAGAGAAGGTAGAATAAAAAATTCGACAAAATTGTTGTGCAGACGTATGATGAATTTAATCCTTATTGTTTTACATTTGATATTTCTATTATATTTGGCAAAATATAGAAAAGAATATCAAATAATTCATTTAAAAATAATAGTAGACAATGAATATTGCGTTCCATTTAATTGAAACTAGCGAGTCGAAATAAACGCAATGTGAGGTGCGAGTTTCATTCGCAGTTTAACGCGAATCTCATTAGCACGCGTTTGCGTTCTACGCGTCATACTGGCTTGTATAAAATCGCGCGTGCAACTAGTCATCATCTCGATATTAGTCGACATTATTCAAATATTAAATATCCATTATTTGCACATGAGAAGTGCGATGATGCGGGCGCGGCGATTGGAGTTTATTTGAATTTAATCACAGGGCAAAGTGCCGGTATTAACCGGAATACATGGTCTCCATATAGCAACGAGGAGAAGAAGGAGGTGAAAGAGAAGAAGAGAACAGGGAGGGAATTTAATATCCGTTATGGGCGAGCACATTCGCATATGTGGCAACGAATATGCGGATGGCCGAATTGTCCGAACAAATTTGCTCGCTCGCGGAAATATATAGAAAATGCGCAACGCGAAGCCGCGATTCTGCAACGACAGCTCGGTTTATGCGGATCACTTTGTTCGACGTGCAAAAATTTCGCGCGTCCGCGCTCGTAACGTCCGCATAACGTCCTTCTCTTTCTCGCGCGATTTTACGGCGGACAGATATCGTACACTTGCGGCGTAGCGGGAACGAGTTTGACGTGGCTATCGAACGCACGTCACACCCGGTCGGTCAGAATGATTCGTTGTTGCTATATCGAAACTTACGAGCTGTTATTACAGTTTATCCGATCGCGTGCACTCAAATATTTTCACGGTAAATATTTGCAAGGTTTTCACGATACATTTGTACGAGATACTTTTATATTACATGTGTAGCAGTTATTTATTTCGCTATTCGATTTCGTTTAAATGTTTTTATGTTACATGTTCAGCAGTTGTTTATTTCGCTATTTGATCGAGTTGTCCAAGATTTTTTGAGATGTGATTCTCGAAATACATAAACTTATATATACATATCGCTCTCTTACTTCAAAAGTGACATTTCAAAACATTAAATTTTCCAGAAAAAGAGAAAAACTATTTTTCAACTTGTCAAAGAGTTATTAACTAATCAAATAAAATTGGCAAAAGGGAATTTTTCAAAAATATTCTTAACATGAGATCAAATGTCATTTTTGTCATTTTTGTTTGACACTATTAAAAATCATTCTTTTTTTGTTGCGACGTTTTGACTATTTTTTGAAGTTAAATTAGTTCATTTTTTATGATTGATATAGAATGATGTTTATCTGATTTTTTTAGTTGTATTACTTTTGAAGTAATGAAGATATACATGTATATCTATCGTATATTTTCATAAATTTTTTTAAATGACATTCTTACATCTCCAAAGATATCGCTGATCATCACAAAAAATTTTTGTTGTATTAAAGTTCTCTGTACTGATTGATATTTTTATAAACGTATATTAAATTAAACACCTCTTTAAAAAAAAAACTCTCAAAGAAAGTAGATTTTATTTAAATTAATACTTGACGTTTTTAATGTACATAAGTATTTAAATTTTATAATGAAGGAACGAATGTCCATACGTTTTACTCGCAAGGAGATAAAAACATTCGTATCCGGTGAGACCCCGGATAAGGGTTGAAGGCACTTGCTTCTTGAAATGTGGAGACAGGAGGAAAAAAATTCGATGAGATCGTTCTCTCTCGCGGCCACTGACGCCTTCGCGTTCTCGTATATTTGCGGGATCCGTTTTTACCCGCGACTTCTTTTTATCGTCGTTGCCATTGACGTCAATCTCGCTCCCATAAAAGCCGCCACACATGTGCGAGATTCCGCAGGATGACTTCGTGAACAACCGCGCAAACTTGCATCGTTTGTACTGTTGCGCTTTAAAGAGCCAATCAAAATTCCACGTTGACCCATTTCATGATTGATCAACGGTGCTATGTGTTCGCGATTTGACGATGTGGCCTGATAAACGCTTTCGAACGTGATCACGATCCGACGCGTACGTCGCGTCGCTGCCCATCGCAGGAAGCTATTATCGCTTCCATGCACCAGCGTATCATCCAAATTGCACGCGAGGTAAGCTGCATGAATAAGGGAGATATTCGATGCTTGCACATTCAATAAAAAGCAATCTGAAAAAAATCTGCATTTATGTCATCTCGATTTCAACTTTAAAAACATAGAAGATATAAAGGATATATTATATCTTTCTATATAGTATGCGTACGTGGAAACGAACGATTCTTTCGCTTGATTTGATAAGAAAGTGACTTTCATAAATGTGTATGCACTGGAATCTTTTGGAAGAAAAGACGTAGTACCTATGAAATAGACATTTCAGTCAGAAAGAACTAACTGCTTTCTTGAAAACTAAAAAAAATTGCATGAAAAGTAACACTTTCTGATTTTTGCTCTTCTATGCAATAAACATTCACGAGGATGACGATGATCAATCATCTTTTTTGGAAAGTGAATGTTATAATTTTCTTATAGGAACAAGCATTAAATCAGCAATTTACCGTCACTATTCAAACGTTAAAAATGAATGACTTCGCACAAATCACGGTCCGAATATTTTATTTCAGAGTGTGTCGACAGTTCATTCATGAGATATTGTATCGTATATAGTTGATAAAATATTTCAGAGTATTTTTAAACGGAAAACCGTTGTTCTCTATCAAATTTTGTAGTCAACGTACCGAGGATTTATTATCGAGGAATAATTGCCAATGCTGAATATGCATTTATGTGCATCCAGTTTGCCGATACCGGTTTGCCGATATCTATCGATTGCGTACGATAAATGTAATTGAAATTCAGTTTTCCGCGGTATTCCGCGAGAAGCGGAGGAAACGTTAAGCAATAATTTCAGTTCATTTACCACCTACGCAGGAAGAATTAGCGGGCTTAATGTGTAGTTGACAGAATGACAAATGGCTAACCGATTCCTCTTCTTGCCTACTCGCGCAATACATTTACCACGTTCCGATGTAGAAACACAACAAAAGTAATGAGTTAATAAGCGTAAGTTAAATTATTAATTAATAAACAACTGTATTAAATTAAGTAATTTAAATATTTATGTGATCATAATGATAAAATCATCATATAGAGATAAAATCATCATTTTACAAAATAATAATTATTAAATCTAAAATTGTTGTCGAAATAATCAAGCGATAAATATGGAATTATTGAATTCAACAAAAATCTCTGACTTTTTGTTGAATTCATATACTTATAATGGTATCTACCATTTATATTTTGAGTTTACAGATAAAATATTGGAGACTTTGTTATATAAAATAGTACCATACATTGTGCATTGGATTATAAATTTTAATTTAATTTAGTTATGCTTTTTATTCTTAAAATAAAAAAAACACTTGTATAAACATTCAGATCTTTACAAGCTTTTCAAAATTATTTCGCGCTTCTTCGAACACCGAATCCTCGTATTCGAAGCCGCTTCTCCTTGTGTGGATGAATACAAATGTCGGAATTGCATCGTTTCAGTAACGTTGACTTCGTTCGCTCGAGTCAACAAAAACAAATCTCTACGTTACTAGACGGGTCGATAGTTTTGGTACTTCCGAGTTCCGAGGACGGAGCCGCAGTTAGCCGATTTCGCGAAAACAGAGGCCAAAGCGAAGCTGCTGAATTTACTCGTAACTCGTGCCGATGTCAAGGACTTTTGTCGATGTAATTACATTGCCAGCGAGGGTTGACGTTCGTGTAACGAACAGGAGCAGTTTCCCACGGCGCAACCGCGAATGCTACGACGGGAAGGCTATAGCTTCGCTGCGCGTCGTTGATCACAATGTTCGATTGAACTCAAAATACCACTCTATTTGCAGAGAGTCTCCTCGATTTGGGGAAGAGTTTTGCGTATACCGATGTTACGCTCGATTGGCCATCGAAAATATTTTTCTCTCCGAATTTATCGATGTCCAGAGAGAAACATTTAATTTAATATATTTTGGTGTTTATTTTAATTAAACGTTAATAAAAAAAAAACCTTACAGCTATGAATTTATAGTGTTTATATAGTCAACTGCAAATAGTAGCGATAGAATTTACAAAAAAAAATCTTTTCGAATTTTTATATTTGAGTATTTCGTGTCATACACTGTCATAAATGTAGAGCGATTTTTCTTCTAGCGGAAAATCGAATATTTTTGCTCGTGGTGCGAAATTTTGTGATAGTGAAAAATTCGTTTATCGATAATGAGAGATGCCAGCTTAATGGACGTTAAAACGCTTCGTCAGTAGTTGGATAATTACTTATTGGCAGCCATTGAATAATTTTTGACGCCAATGCAGTCTTTCGGTGAAACGTTAAATATTGCATGTGACATACCTTTTTTGCATGCGCATCTCGTAAGCTCTTTTTGGTGCGTTGCTTAATTTCCATGTAATCGAATGCATAAAGGTGGAAAACGACGAGTCCGGTATACGAAAAAAGTACAAAAGCAGACAACTCCGATCGATATACCAAGTATATTCATTAATGCGGAAGCTTTGTAAAAAGCTTTGTAAAACTCCTATTATGATGTAGACTCCGATGCACTTTTTTTCAACATTGTCTATCGCTTGTTTAACACTTGAGTAGTTCTGCAAGAGTCACTTGACTTGTAAAGTTAAGTACTGAATTTAGATGAAGTAAAAGCACAAAGTGCCTTTAACACTATGTGTAGAAAAAATCTAAAATCTCTAATTGTTTTATCAAGAAAGAAAGGAATTTTTAAAAGAATTTTATTATATTTTATAATTTTAAATTAAAAATATATATTTTTTGCCAGAATTGAGAATAAAAATTTTAACCGCATCACGTATTTTACGAATGTAACCTTTTAACACATCGCTTTAATTCATTCATTCATTGTTACAGGTCCGTCCTCAGATTTTAGCAGACACGCTCTGGTGAGACCGCGAGTGTATCACGGCAGAACGAAAAGGCAGATCTCTTCAACCAAAGAAAATGTGAGTTCAATCACTTTTTGTATAAAAAGATCTTTAACATCTCATGAAAAATTATGTACGAGCTACATCCTGAAACTTTTAAAATACCGTTGAAGACTCGCTGTTATTATAAAAAAACACTCTGTATTCAAGAGTTCTATGAATCGGCTCTCTTTCATCCCCCTTTGTCGTGTCACATAACACTTGACCCGTAAATATGAATCATGATAGCGTTTTTTATATAAAGATTTTTATTCATGATTCTCTCTCGCATAAATTTCGTCAATATAACGAGTCTCTTGTAGATAGTCTTTTTCCATTTTTGTCGCAACCAGTCACACAATTAAAGATTAATTAAGTAACAAAATATTCCTCTACTTTATGACGTTGCTTGCAATGTAATGCACTTCACCTTCACTCTATTATTAGGTGAAGGTGAAGCACCTACAAAAAATTACAATGTGGCTGTCTCCGTTCCAATTACCAAACGCACCGGATATTCTAGAGATTTAGCAAAAGGCAACATCCGTCAATCTCTGACCTTTGACAAAGAGCATTGTTCGTTATCAGCCGCGATCGCCCTTTTTTCTGTGAGTTTTTGTACGACTGCACACGGTGTTCGCCATTTGCTCGGGAGGATTACGATGCGAAACGCGCATCGGCGACGGGTGCAACAATTTCAATGCAAATGTCGCAGCGTGCAGCGAATACAAAACCTGCGAGGGTCGTCGTGCTATTAGATAGACCAGCGCCGCGAATAGAGAACAAAAGGGGAAGAGAGAGAATGAGAGAAAAGTTCGACCGACGTTTTGCCATTGCCAGTGCAGTGGCAAATTCGGAAAAATCCGTCAAGGGAAATATACAACATAGAGGCTGCTATCTGAAAGACAGAATTTTTGATCTTTCTTTTTTGATATTTTTTTAAGAGCTTACTTTCAAAAGCTTTTTTTTTCTAAAATCGGAGAAATGCATCTCTAGACGTATATTGTGTCATTTATTAAAGAAAAATATTGATGACCATAGGATTAGTCACGAGTTTTGAGGATATTTGATTCTTTAAGAATCAGTCATAATTCTTTTTAAATTTTCATAGACTTACGATATATATATATATATAAATAAGGTTAAGATGTTCATTAATATTGTTTTGTGCCTATTTTAAACTGTATTTAACATCTGAATAATTTTGTAGGTAATATTTTTCCCGTGTCTGTAAAAAAAAGTATGTAAACTTACATAAATATGTGTAAATTATATATAATACAATCAATATTAAAATGCTTATAACGATCGAAGCTAGATCTTTAATGCTTAAATAATTCAATCTTGAATTACTAAATATACTATATGTACTTGCATATATACCATATTTGTAGTCTTTCGAACTACGCGCTGAATTCCGAACTATATAAACGCAATTAAACTACTGTAGTAAACTCGTGAATTTAAATTGACAAGTAATTTTAATAATTTTGATGCTCAATTAGGCATCATGTTATAAAGATGTTAATATGCTGAAAAACTGTAATTAAATTTATTGCGAAAAATATTACCTTATATACTATTAAAAATTTCATGAAATTCAATATGCTTTTAATTTATATAAGTTAAATTTTATAACATTACATTAAATTTAATGTATTTATAACTGAAAAGTATATTTGTGTACATGTACATAAAATTTAATGTATTTTTCATGAAAATTTATGAAATTTAATATACATGTTCATTACATTTAAGTAACTACTGTAACTTAATTTTCAGTTAAATCAATCATTACTTTTAATTTTCTTCATAATCACAAGCTTCATTTACATGTAAAAGAAGCTCATGATTACATTTCTAACAGTGTATATAATAATTACACAATTTATAGTAAAAATAAATAAAATTGTCTTTTCAAAAATTAGCACTTTTATTATAATAATTTTAAAAATAAGTTTGAAGAATAATTTCATTTTGTGAATTTATTTTGTATGTGTAAATATACATCTTTAGTAGTAGATTCCAAAATTGTAACATTATTAAAGATATATATACATACACATAACGTAAAGTTACAACTTACAAATAAAATTATTTTTCTGTATAGTAATTAAATAATTTGCAAAAGTACATTTATAATTGAAATTAAGTATATAGAAATATTTACGTATTAATTCAAAAACAATTTTTCTTAAGCCATGTTATTAATATATATGAATATAAAAATCCAAATATAATATGTATACGATGTATTACCATTATATCATATTACAAAAATTGTACATTTACGTAGAAACTATAAAATACTATTGTTATTGTGTAATTTTTCGTCTAATGTATTTACACAATTAGAGGTAAAAATACCAATTTTAAAAAAACATAATTTTATCTATTTTCACTTGTGTAATTTTTATACATTATTTATGTAATCATTATATCATATAATAAATAATATAAAAGTGTAATTTTGCATACTTTCTACAATATAGGTAGAGGATTCATTTCGAATATGTTGAAAGTATAACCAAAGCGAGTACTATATGGTTAGAGAAAATAAGAACAATTTTTAGTCGGTTACACAATAACATTTCCGTTTACTGGAAAGGCACGTCGAGGAAGATATAAAGTAACGTTTCATTTTTGTGAAAGCTGTTTTGAATACAGCGTATGCCTGTACTTTTATCCTATCCTCGCCTTTTTCTGGCGTAACGTACCACGTAATAGAAGATGGCAGGCAGAAGTGCATACTTACAGGAACAACAACGGAATTTACATCTCGGTGTCGTCCCTTGTGAATCCGTTATTTGGCGGGGGTGCCACAATGGACCTGCACGTACGTCACTTTGTATCTATAGCATGTAACAAACACACTCATACATGATATAGTTCGCATCTCGGTTATTGCATCACTCTAAATTTCGTCTGAGTCTGAAAGAAATGAAACAACGGAACCTTTCACAATTTGAATGCGATGATACGGTTTATTTACTTATTTAACAATTCTTATATATATATATAATATTAAAAATAAATATATTTATTTATTTTTATTACAGAAATAAAAGAAGGAAATGAAAAAAAATATTTAATTACTCAATTTGTTAATAATTTATATATAATGAATAAAAAATGTATTGTCAATATACATACATAGATAATTTTAATTAATAATATTTAATTTATTAAACATAACATTTATTATCACAAACACAGATATAATTTTTATTAATCCTAATACAGTTTGTCAGAAGATTATAATTTTAATTTAATTCTCAGACTTTATTAATTTTTCACACTGCAGTTCTCTTTCATTAGATGTACATATAATATTGCCGAAATTAAAACACACGCCGATACATATTTATGAACAAGGAGACTGACCATACGCATTCTGACGAATATAAATTCACCGAATGATATCGTTCTGTTCCGTGAGTGACATTACAATAAATATAACAATAAAAAATGTCGCATCGAGATATCATGCGGTTAGCCTGTGTTTTAGTAGATCCACATTCTTATAGAACATTCGAATGTCGTGAACAATTCGCTTTATTGGCTTCCACCCAACGCAGTCATTCGATCGCCGCATACTATATAAAAAGTGCAATAACTTCGGTGAACATTGCGACAATATCACGATGATATTGTTTTGGTTTTTATTGGCAATATTGTATATATATATATATTTAATGAAGAAACACAAACTACAGTGTGGGAAATCAATGGGGGAACATGGTGTTCCTTTGACCAGTTGTACCTTGAACCATTGAATTTATAAAAAATCTATTAGATATTTTTAAAAGTAAAAATATGTAGTTTGTAGTACGAGTACCAGAGGTGTTTTATAACTTATAATTATAACAATGAATAGAATACTCCTGTGGAAAATCATTTATTGTTTTCAAGCGTTCGAATGAAGTAATTTCAAGACGCTTTTTAATCTCATAAAATGTTGTATATGTATTCTGTCTTATGTTGGAATTGCCTAAAATGTTAAATAGATATTCAGAAAAAATTATTTAAAATTTAATACTGTCAATCTTAATCTATAATTTATAAAAGTAATAACAAATAGAAAGTAAGCAAGCGTTGTACCTTTAACCAGTAACTGATATTGTACCATTGATGAGTCAATACGACGTCGGATAATCATTTAATTTAGCTATCTTACGTCTAATATTAATAAAATTATGCTCATTAGACGTGATTTTGAATAAAATGTACGAAAGACACTATTTTTGCCAGATTCAATCGTTTCATGCAAAAACGAAAATCGCGCCTTTGTATGACGATAGGTGTCTTTGTCTAATATACAGGAATCGCGTTGTAAAAATAAACTTTGCATGGCAAATTATTTTTATATATTTTATATATAAGATAAGTTATATATGGTGTAAAAAGACATTAAAAATATAAAAATATAAATAAAATTAAACTTTTGTTGAATATCCTATCAGAATCAGTAGAAGTGAAAATGAGGAGCGAGTCAGCGAGAGTCGAGCAACGAACATACACATTTTATACATTGGTTACAGGTACAACACTCCCTGGTCAGAGGTACAACATGGGTGTTGTATCTTTGATCAACTATGATTCAAAATAATGAAAGATTTAGGAAATCTTGAATTTTAATTTTGATTCACAAATATTTAAAACACATTAAAAAATTGCAAGCTATCGCAAATGAAAAAAGATCCGAAGAGCGAAAAATATAGCGCATTTTAGAAACTGACGACCATAATACTTCTGCTCTAATTTTAGAAAGCTTTTAGTACGTTGATGGAGTAACCTAGCGCAACATAGTGTCAAATTCCTCGCTTTTACCGGCTGTCTCTCCTCCTTTTTTCTTTTAATTCCTGAAATGCCTGCACTAACATTTGGAATTCTAGAATTGCGAAACAAACTTCAACTACCGCAATCCCGAATGTTGCAAACACATGGCGTGAACGTATGTGTACGTATGTGTGCTCGTTGATCCAGATAAGAGTAACTTAACACTAGTATCTGTTTTGGTGTTGCCAAATATAGTATACACCGTTTGACATATGATTCTCAGGCACGTGGATGTATATGAGTTTACTAATACCGCGGTTGTTTGGCTGTCTAAGATTGCAGATTCTACCCCGTGATTTATAAACCGTGATTTAATGACACAAAAGCAATAATTCGCGTGCGTGACTTGGCCTTGAATAGACTGCGAAGCAAACTTCTTGATTGATATTAAGTGGAATCGAAAAGAATACAAAGGAAACGATTTAATAAGACGAAGAAAGATATAATGTGTGCGTACACATATCTAGTCTATTGAATTTTACAAGCATGCAGTAATACTTTTACAAAAATGCACAATAGAACAGTAGGTGTTAACGTGCATCGATATTAACTATTTCTAAGGAATTTTTAATAAATACGTAAATTATTCATTTTACTATCATAAATTTGTGATAAAATTCGATTTTAGTTCAATAAACGATAATATACGTTATTGAAACAAAAAAAAAACTTTATTCCTGATGACACTCTTAATATAAATAATACAACACAAAAATCTATGATCCATATGAACATGCAATATTGGAATGAAGCAATATATTTTTATCCTGTTAAATTTCAAATTGATTACTGGTATCAGAGAGTTGCCATTTCTGTTGGTATCTTTGTCGAACTAGAATTACGATGATACAACTTACACCAAATCCAAACCATACAAATCTCGTGATATAATCTTCGATCAAACGAATAATTGACCTCGTTTCTCGTTATCACATACACTAACAGACAGTATCAATCCGTTTGAAACAGTTATAATTCCCTGCAATCCAACGTCTCGAATAACACGCATCCAATTAATTATTATCACATTTCTGCATCTATCGCATGTGCGTATCGCGTGATTGATTCTAAAATGTAAAAATTATAGTTATGAGACTCGTAAACTGTTACATGAATCATATTCATATCTGTCTTGAAAAGTGAGAAAGCAATATTTCGCACAATGTCTGCGACGCTCGAGCTTCTCTTTAGCGAGCCTAAAGCAGGATGCAGAAAACCGTGGAAACTATGTTTAGATTGGAGAAATTTAACGCAGTCGAGGAACGTCGGTAGGGAAGATGTGTGAAAGTCTTGAATTCCTCATCATAACGGAAATGAAAGAAATTATATTAAATAAAAATAGTTCGTGACTCTAAGCATAAATCAAATAAAAGAAAAATACCTATAAGAGTCTTGGTTGTATTATATAATACATTCTTAATTACGTTCTAATTGTTTGCGAATTGCATTATTTTCTTTACATATGTATATATATATATATATATAAAATTTACGCATCAACAATCGAGGAGGTTCTTATAGGCATTTTTCTTGTATTGGAAAGGAATTATGTTGTTCGATTATAAATACTTGTTTGTTTGTCAGTTAAACAATTAATCATTAAATTTTATTGATTTTATATACAGAAAAAAAAGAATAACTTTTTTCTATTTCATTTTTCTCTTTATTTGCTCGAAATATTATATTACCGCTGCATAGTAATCCTAAAGTGCTTTAAATTTGTAATTGCTTTAATAATCATTAATTCATACTTAGAGACATAACTTAGAGCATCTCGGGACTTGATCGACTTTGCGTACTCTCAGGATGCATTTGATTTTGCTGCATCGATATTATCGACTCCACACAAAATCATCTATCGAATTAACCTGTGGAACGTGCTGACGAGAGGAGAAGGTAATTAGGCGATTAAACTGCTAATATGCACGGAAGTCGTGACTGGGTGACTGGGTGAGTAAACGCGATATCAGCCAATAAATTCCCGATGGAGTTCCGTTCGGCTTTATCGCACGCTACGATTTTAAACCACCTCTCGCGGTTATTCTTGACAAGTATGAGGTAAGAGGTATGGCGAAAGGGGTTGAAAGGAGTAGATCTCTCCTTATGCGCGGCTCGAGTTTTACGTCGGGTTTCGGCGCTCGAAAGTTTGTGCTTACAAAGGAAAGATAAAATACTTTCCGGAAGTACTGCAGCGATCGTGGTCGTGCAAATCGGTAGAGTGAAAGCATTAGTGAATGATGTTATCGGTGTATCTACACTAACTTTTTCATCAATAAAGCAATAAAATAAATGAATGAGATTAATTGAAGGAATAATAGAATACTTAAATGATATTAAGGGGATGCTGAAGTGGCCAAATTGTCCGTATTTTGCAAATCGATATAAATCTACGAATTTACTGAACGGAATAAAAAATCCTTTTACAGGATTAAAATAGACGCAAAATTTGGGAGCTGCAATAGACTTTATACTAAAATCGGGAAAAAAGTTAAAAACTTACATTTTTTTCAACTCGTGTGGAACTGTCACCTGACGTAGATGTTTCTTTAATACAAAAGTTTTATAGCTCGTATAAATCAAACGATAATGCAATACTAAGCGCATTACATGCACAAACAATACTGAGTTTATAAAACTAAGATTAAAAGCTTCAAAAGAAAGATTTATCGATCTACAAATGACGTGTATACGAACGCTGAGCGAAGACTCGGAATGGTAAATAAAGCAATAATTGTGTCTAGTAGTAAGTGTTCGATCTTCTAAGAGATGGCGTTGCAATATGTTAGATAAAGACAGATGAATGCGTTTGAGCGAGACACAACGATATATAATAAGTATAAGAAATGAATGAAAGAGATGTTACTACTACCGAATTTAGAATAGTTTTATCTGTAATACAAACGACTCCAGCATCCCCTTAATAGTACTGGTTGATAAATTATTAACTCTTGTACACATGATGATGTTCCTATCCTTTACTATACACGATGGATTGTTCACGTCTCGGATTAATTATTTTCGGATTTATTATTTTCAAAATATAAAAATTATTAAGTCATTCTTACATATACTTTAAAAAGTTCCTAAAGTTGTCTTTATTTTCGATTATTCTTCAAATAAATATTTTTCTAACTGCTTTTATATAGAAGAGAAGGTGGTATTATGGCACCCCAGTTACATTTTACACAATAACTTTAATAATCAATATTTAAATTTAAAATTTGACAATTACATTCGTTAAAATGTTATTGAATCGATTCTGGACTCAAAGTTACGAAATATTTATTACTTAGAATACTATTAATAAAAATGTGGCGACATTGCATAATGACTCGAAGAAAAAAATGAGTGGTAATGTGGTCTTTCATAAAAATAGCCTTAAAATATTAATTTTGTTTAGAAAACAGTATTTGGTTACAAAATTAACAAAAAAGTAAAACGTTTTAAAATGTATGCAAATGAATATATATACATTCACATAACTTCTGCATATAAGCTGCTCAGTACTAAAAATCTCAGTACTAAAAATAGTACACGTAATATAAACTATAAACTATAGATTAACAGTAGAGCTACAATCGATTATCAAATAGTTATTTTAATATGAAAACCTCAAAAAAAAAAAAGATTGTGAGTAATCAATACCCATAGAGAGCCACATTAGCAAAATACCATGCTATTGTTTAAATTTGCATAACTCAAAATATATACAGTCAAATAAAATGTTAAATAGTAAATAACACACTTAAAAATACATATATTCATGTGATAATACGCTCAAGTTTAAGAAATACGAGGAAGTAAGTGTAATTAAATGCTAAAATGTCCTCAGAAACGTTTCGAAATACTTGAAAGTAAAAATGCGTTACAATAAGTGCTGCCTATTGAGTATTGATAATATTAGCGTCATGGTGTAACGGCGAGCTACTGAACTAATAATTCCATAAGTAATCATTAGGATTTGCTACATAACAGCGGAGATATTAAGGGAGGCCACAATATGTACACTGGCCATAACACCTTCTCCTCTATATACCAGATTTACAAATTCTTTTTCACAGTTAAAGCATAAACGATAATATAGTCCAAACCGATCGACTTTGTGCTAAAAATAAAAAAAAGTTTAAAAACAAACTTTTTTATCGGCTTCTGTTGACTTACAACAATATTTGCTTTATAAAAAAATTTTGTGTTTTGTACATATAAAACATTTGGTTTGGTCCAGGGATTATATGAACAATATTGAATTCTTAGAATTAGATTTAGATACTTAATATAAAATATTAGTTAGTTAGAAAATTTGTACGTATGTATGCGTGCGATATTAATACAGTAGTGTGTAGTGATGTGTCAATAATGCGTAAGTCGTATGTGCATAGCTACTGAATCAATAAAATAGACGTCTTAAAGATCACCTTAATATCTTTAGAAAGTTTTTATAAATATATTTTATATAATATATTTATACTGCAAACTATGGAAACGAGACTTCCTCTATTCACGATCTCTCAACCTTCGCCTATGACGAAGAAAGATTAAAGATTTCTTTCGTTCCAGAAAATAACTACGACGAATCTTTTTAAGCAGTATTGCATCATTCACTCGTAGACATAGCAATATATTTTATAAAATTTTGTATTTAAAAAAGATAAAGATAAAGTTTTATTTAGTCAAATTTAGTCATTATTTAGTCAAATGTTCCTACTATTTCAAAGAAAAGAAATACGCAGGACATATGAATAACTCAATCCTGTGATTAAAAATCAATTTTAGTATAGGGAGAATTGCTATCTTCTAAGTACAGTTACCTTGTGGTTATTAGATCAAGTCTTATTTAATTAGTGAATTATACATCCTTAGCTCGTGAACGAGGTTGAGTCTACTTCCACGAATGCGAAGTTTCACTTGTTATTGTTATTGAAATTAATATTTAATTAACATGTTCTAGCGGTGTTCTAAAAGTTCTTTAATGTAGGGGGGGGGAACAACCTTTCACCTTTCCAACTTTCCAACTGTTACCTTTCATAGGATATGTATATAACGAAAAAGCTCTTTTTTTACTTTTTCTAATTTTAATATCAATATTGAGGCAAACATACGAACACAATACAATCTATATTCACAGACTTTGGTCGATATTGACGAGATTCTGCAACATACAAAATAGGACATATAAATATATTTAATTTCAAATTTTAATTATTAACATATTGCATAATAATTATTATTGTATATAATAAATGTATCTTGCGTCATTCATTACATCGTTTTAATTACATTATATGTTGGAATTTATTTTTTACTTTTAATCATTGGACTGCCAGTTATTTCGTAAACTTTTAACCGGATAGCAAATTAACAAAGTTTTTCTAACTAATTAAAGCTTCACATAATAGTACTGAAAACGGAACTGCCGCGGCGCATAATAAATTTCCCCATTAGATTGCGGTAATCATACAAATGGCAAGTTCTTTGTCCATATCTGCCAACGGCTGCAAACTACGGAAACGAGACTTCCTCTATTCACGAGCTCTCAACCTTCGCCTATGACGAAGAAAGATTAAAGATTTCTTTCGTTCCAGAAAATAACTACGACGAATCCTTCTGTAAGTAGTATTGCATCATTCATGCATAGAGACTTAACAAATGTAATCTAGAAGAAATCAGAAAATGCAGAAAGTTCATAGATTCACTGAGTCATAAACTGTATGTTGAAATAATGCTTTTGACATATATCGAAAATTGCTTGTCCACTTCCTTTTAAGCTCGTGCTTGTCAACTTTTAAATGATTTAAGTTATTACTTAGATAATAAAAGCATGATAAAAAAATTAATCTATGTTTATAAAATTACAAAAGACAGGTGTTAAAATAACCGAATCTTATATGCAGCTGTCATTTTGTGTACTATAGCCTTTTTTTACTGTTATTCCATTTTGCTAAATAATTACTTAAAAATTATTACACTTACAGTAGCGCTTGAAAGTAATTTGTAGGAAATATTTCAATTGACAACACTGGCAAATAATTACAATAGAAAAATGGTTATTCTTCAAATGTTTGAATTATGAAGTTTATTTTGTTGAAAAAAGATGTTAAAATATATTTTTTAACTTACTAATGAGTTTCCCTTACTTAAAAATTTTATTTAAAAAAGAATTTTATATCCTTTTATTTAATCCAGGAGTTTTGATATCCACAAAATATTTTTGAGAGAGAATGTCACTATATATTTTATATTAAAATATACAGTGACATTCTCTCTTATATTAAAATGTTAACGTAAGAATATTCTAACTTTTGCATAAAAATTTCGCGATAAATAGCTTATAAAAGCGCCCACGAGATTTGTTGCGTATTCTTCAGCGCATTTTGAAATACCGCTAAAGAAAGGGAAAGATCTGCACAAAGAAAACACAGAATTGCCGTAACCTTGGCGTGGTGTGAGAATGAATATGGCAATGCGCACGTTTACTCATGTATGCGTATTCAGCACGCGTGCAGAACACACGATTTCCCGACGTCTCGCCGCCGAGATTCGTGTAACTTTTAGTTACGCGAAACCAAAAATAGCACATACACAAGACACGTACTTCTATACACAAACAATATCAGAAACACGTATTTAAAAATCTGTAAGTCACTTAATAGAAATTAATCACGTCCGCAATTTCGAAATGATCGGGCAACTAATCAGTGGAAATTTTATTTTATAAAAAATTCAGCGGTAAAATCCAGCGCATGCAGGGTTGCTTTCCAAAATTCGATTCTATCCACCCGAATATCATTTTATCCTTGTTGTTCACCGAATATTGAACAAGGATAAAAAATATTCGGAGTTAACAGAGTCAAGTTTTGGAACGCAACTCAGTATAAACCCCTAGTAGCAAAGTATTGGTGCAATATTGGAAAAACAAATGTACAGCCAATATTAAACATTGGGTAAGAATTGCACTCCCAATATTGATCCAATATTGTAAAATAGATACCTAGTTATATTTAACCAATACTGATACAACAATATTGGCTCAATATTGGTTCAATATTGTGCCAAAATTGGGGATTCATTTTTATCCAATATTGGCGAAATATTGGGAAAACAATGTATAGCCAATATTGGGCAAAAATTAGCTATACATTGTTTTTCTAATATTTCGCCAATATTGGATAAAAATTGAATCTTCAATATTGGCGAAATATTGGAAAAACGAAGTATAGCTAATATTGGAAAAATAATGTATAGCTAATATTACACATAACTGAGTGAAAATTTACTTACCTATGTAGGATTTGAAACTGGGACTTCTGGACTATGAGTCTTCGTTATGTGCTACACCATTTCTTCGATTGATAAATGTGTTAGATACTTAATTGTACATTTATGTTATAAATATTGGTCAATCTATCCCAATCTATGCCCAATATAAAGCTAATATTGGGTAACGATTGACATGCAATATTGGTATTACATTGGGAAATATTGGCCAATGTAATGGGTAATGATTGACATGCAATATTGGCTATACATTGGGATTTATTATATAATTAATATTTGCATTACATTGGGAAATATTGGCCAATGTACCCCCCCAATATAACCAGCATTTAGTAAATCTTAGCCAATGTATAATCAATGTACTGTAATACTAGAGAACGTTTCTCTCAGCGAGCAGCAAATATTTTAGCTTTTCGAAAGCGTGAAAACCTAGAGAAAGACCTACCAACTAGTTCGTATTTTGTGCCGGTATCGTTGCCGGATTCATGGATTAGTGTCATCAATTAACTCGCCCACTTTCATTCGACGCAGCCATGCGAAGCGTGAATGTACATTTGCTGCTCTTTCTTTTACTATCAAAGTATTTTTTTAAAGCTTATTAACACGTATACTTACTTTCTACGATTTTCTGGTTGTGCACAAGGAAATGTTTACTGAAAGAAAGAAAGAGTGATAGCCAACTTGGTCACATTTACCGACATGGTGAAATTCTTACAAGGAAACCTCAAGGAACATCAGACGCTAATTTTTCACATTTTTTACAGTTGTTTTTATGTCCAAATATGAAGAAATCAATTAATAGATTTCTTCATACTTGGACATAAAGACAACTGTAAAAAATGTGAGACAAATTAGCGTCTGATGTTCCCTGAAGTTTACTTGTCGAGATTTCAATTACAAAACTTTTTATTATTTTATACAAATATCCTTCCAATTACAAAATTTTTTATTATTTTATACAAATATCTGATTATTTGGGTATTTGTATAAAATAATAAAAAATTTTATAATTAAAAGGTTTTATTTAAATTAATAACAAAGCTAAAATTAATAACAGATTTTTTCATACTTTGAAAGAATAAGAAATAATTGTAAAAAAAATTGAGAAAAATTGACATTCCCTGAGGTTTACTTGTTAGTAGAATTCGAAGCTAGCTGCGATATATACATGGGACTCTTTGTTGTATATGATATCATTATTGCCCGTATTACCGCGAAGATAGAAATGCAGAGACGAATACATAGAGGATCTCTTGTTTCCGCTTGCGAATCCCGATGTAGATTCAGTAGATCATAAATCTCCCGTTAACTGCGATTTATGTAACGAGGCTACGATGAATAATTTGATTAATGGATCTTTAACACTTTATCAAATATTGTTATGTGAGAAAAATATTGCTTTTATTTTGACAAAACAATGGCGAAAGAATTAACAGAAATTTATATCGATTAGTCGATACAATATATATGTAGCTATTGTTATATATGTATATTCTATTTATTTATAATTAAAAATCTATTCTTTATAATTCTCTCTCTCATGGAAAAGCACACTGAGAGAAAAATAGTTGCAATTACCATAATTCAACTAAAATTCATATAGTTATTTTTTGGGATTATATGTTTATATGTTTATAATGTTGTTTTAACCATGCAAACAGTCTATTGTGTTAATAATAATAGTTACATACACTGCTCAAAAATCTTTAATTTATTCTTAACTTATTTTTTAGTTATTATTACCACGTAAATAATAAGAAAATAATTATATTTACTATAATTACGATTGCATTTACTGAATAAAAATGTTTCATTTATTTATCGTTTATATTTGGATATTTTACTATATTAATATTTGAGATTATGTCATAATTTATAGTATAATTTTTTCTGTATTTGAGAAAACTACATATATGGTTAGTATTACTGACATTATAGCAGTAATAACCATAAACATGGATCTTCTAACTATAATTATTGTATATAGTTATAGTCACATACCAAATATTTTTCTCTCAGTAAAATGTTATATGGCACATAATTAAATCTCGTTTTTTTTTTTACAAAGATATCTTACCCATGCACACAATAGTGATGTCCAGAACAAATGCTTATAAATTGAACTTGTTACGAGTCGATAAATCGAAATAAAATTTTTTTGAGGTAAAACACTCGGAAAAAAAATTCACAAACCGTAACGTTAACCCGGGAGGCAATATCGACAATACGTAACCAGACAATTACCGGAGGCACGCATCGAGCGATGATTTGTATTCCGCGATGCGAATAACAGTGCAACCGCACGTACTCGCGTGAATGAACCACGCCGTAATTAAAATCGCAAATCTATGCACCATTTAAATAGCGCCGCAGGTGTGAGTCTTTATATTTTCTGTAGAACACGCGAATTTAGCTGTATATTTTATTTACATATTATCCCTCAGGCAAAGCTAAAATATGTTCGATTCGTAAAGAATCATCTCTCTCGATGGCATGCAAACAATAATCGGTATATTAAAATTTCTCTTTTATGCGACTCTCTTTTTGTGTTTACGCGAATGACAATCGGCATATTAAATTTCTCTTTTGTATGACCCTCCTTTTGTGTTTATGGACGTTGAATTTTAACTTGTTTTTATTAAAATACTTTCTCGTTGGTCGCACGCGAACATAGACAGATAATCATCAGTTGTGTATAAGCAATTTTAAATCAGGTTCAAGAATAAATCAAGTATGTAATATATAGTGAGCCAATTGCACATATTTAATTACTTCAATTTTTTAATGAATTTTTTGCATCTGAGATATTGCGGAATTAACAGAAAGCGTATGTTAACGTTTTTAATGTTATTATGCATATAATGTTATTTATTCCTAAAGTTTGAAGCCAAATTTTAATTTAGTGAAAATTAAATGTCATAAACACAATCTATGTAAATATATTTATTATAATTCAAAATATGTCACACTTGTACCATGTGCTAGAAAGCATCGTGTTAATTATATTTTAATGATTTCTCTTAATTAATTTAAATCTTTTTATGGTCAAACACAGTGACATTATTTATTAAATAATTATACGAGTTTTTGTCAAGTGATTATACAGGAATGAAGATTAAATATTTAATGAAAATTGAGTAATTGTTATCACGGTAATCCATGCGAACTCCATGTTTAATCAAAATGCCCTAGATGCATTTCTATTTCTATGAACGCTCTTCGCAATTCGTCTTTCTTGATGGCAGGCCTTGTCGCGCGAAATTTTTCTAAAAAAGATCAGTGTCGTCGCCAAGCTTTTCTTTTCTTCGAGCTTCCGAAGGGCAGCGATGTAGAAACCACGGAGCCGGAAACTCCGTTGAGCGAGGGTGGTTTACGGGGACACACAATGGATAGGACGTAAGGACTACGTCGGCCGAGTTTTACAGTAACTGAAAACTTTTCTCTTTCTCTCTCACTCTCTTTCTTTCTTTCTTTCTCATTTTAACAAGCGCCCCGTTTTCCCTTCCGACGTGACACTCTTTTTCTTCTCTTGGATTAACTCGGTTCTGGTTACCGGATTAAAAGGACAGCCCCGCGCGGCGAATTTTTTCCGTCGACGAACGATGGCACCCGGAATTTCATCCAACTGGCAGAAAAGTTGGAACGTTCGCCGGCTGCTTAATCCGTTACTCGGCAACCGGTTAATGCAGTTAGTTCACTCGGTAAATTGTTTGGGATGCGCTAACAGAACGGAAAACAAAAAGTATTCGCGAACTTTTGAGAGCTTTCGCGTTTATCTTAGCAACTCTTAGGTTTTCCTTAATCACCTTCGATTCAACAGCATTACATTGTATAGTAAGTGACTCTGATTGTCGAGTTTTCTATTTATTTCAACGTGTTGCAGACAGTATGTGTTACATAGAATGTTCTGAATTCAGCAAACCATATTTCATCTGTGAATTCCCTGTTCTACTTGTTGATTTTTCGAATCTAAAGTGAAAGAATCAACATCGATTCGTGAATGTCAAGATAGGAAGAATTAATAGTTATTTAAATAAATAACAATAAATTAAGGACTCAAGAAATTTAAAAAATTCAACGAAAATTAGGCAAATGAGAATACAGCGCAGTGCGCAAACAATTAGAAAGTTCAGTTTATAAACAAGTTATATTTGACTTGCTATTACGATTTTCACATTTCGGCCGCATTTTGAGTATTATCAGCGAATGACCTATTTATAAATTGAACTTTTTAGTTGTTTGCGCACTAAATATCGCGCCATATTCTCATTTGCCTAATTTTCGTTGCATTTTTTAATAGCTGTTCGTTGTGGATAAATTTAAATTAATTAAATAAGGTTTAAATTTCGCACAGTAGATTTGCAGAGATACTTTGTACAGAGATACACCCAATAGCCTTAATCCAGCGGTATATTTGTTTCTCGATATCGACGGAAGATGAATGCGGGTCATGCCACTATGCGGAAACCAGCAGGGGTATGATATCAAAAACGGTTTCTCTGTGGTGGCCGCGGGCCAAGTATAGATTGCTAACTGTCGCTGGACAATGATATACACCATGCTGAAAGGATTTCAAAGGAGTGCACTGTCGACTGTGTATCGTGCACAGTGTTACACTGTCGTATCGTTGGACTCGGCTTCCTGAAGAAATATCGTCACTGCGCCATTTGTCTCCCAAGAGTAAGCCGCCTCACGGATATTGCATCGGAGATATTTCTCAATTTGGTTAATGTATTTCTGAAAATTACCGGCTACACATTTCAACGTAAAATTTCAATGTTGTGGAAGCTGCGGGAATTAAAATTCATACTTTATTATACGAAATCTGATCTCACGCTCATTTACACTTTGAAATAATAACAGTTGAGTTCAATGAGAGCTCAACGTCATTTATAACTTATTTTTGACAGGCACGCTTTTAAATTAACTTATTTTATATATCTGTTACTTTCTGTTACACTTTCCATGAGTATTTTTATGTTTTTTTTTTAAATTTTCTGTTACGAGATAAAACTTATATTTAAATTTAATGTGAAATTGTATTTAATTTAGAATTAACTATACTTGCAATGTGAGAACCGTGGAAAACTCCCACTTCATTTTTCGCAGTAATCTGTTACAATATTAAATTATTTAAAGAGAATGTCGCGTTTCGCACATTTCCGTAATTGCGAGTGTGGATTACTTTTTTGTACTCAAATGGCTAGCTAGGTGGAACTGCGTTATGTTCAGAGCGTCGCGTTTGTTGTCGAAGCGCGCAAGGAGGCTAATCAATAATTCATGATGGCATAGGGCACCTTCGGTCCATCCACCCGAGCGTTGAAACGCGTCTCTTCAATTCTGCGTTACGTTACTCGAGTAATTACTGTCACAATTTCAGTCCAACGCGGCACTTAGACTAATTAAGAGTCAAGTTTTCATCATGTTGCTTTGCTGTCTTTACACGCGACGGAGAACGGTTAGTTAAAAGCTTCTTTTATATTCTTCTTGGCGTAGATCGTAGAACGTAAAACCGACGTAAAATGTAGCCCAGGGGATATTGCACGTATCTTGCTTACGCGTACGCGGATCCCGAGACGGATCCTATATAAACTTCTAAAAGTTGCTTGTAGCAGACTATCTTGATTAACTAAGTCTTGGCTGATTTTCCCATCTTTCTTTCAATCATTTAGCCGTAATAAATAACGAAATAAGAAATTGATTACTGAAAATTGTTCTTTTTTTAAGAAAAAATATATCTTATTTAAGAAAATTGTGTATCTTATTTTACAAAATTATGTATTTTTTTTAGTGATGTATTTTTTCAAAATTATGATAGATTCAAGGTAAAAAGGCGCACAAATTCATAATATTTAGAAGTTAGTTGTTTTTTTTCAATCTTTGGATTGAAAATCAATTACAAATTGATAAAGTCATCATATTATTCAGAGATTGCTTCCTTACTCTAAAAGTGAGATATAAGTAAAAAAAAATGATTTTCGAGTTAATGAGTTAAAATTACCGCGTAAATGAGTTAAATAAATATTACTATCAGTCATAAAAAATGAATTAACTTATTTTCATTTAAAAAATCATCAAAACCGTCACTTTCCAAAAAGGTTTTTTAAAGATTGTGTAACGAAAATGACAGAAATAACGTTTAATTATATTAAGAATATATTCTTTTGATCAATGTTATTTAATTAATCAATAATTTTCTATTAAATTAAAAAATAGTTTTTCCACTTTTCTGGGAAACTTAATTTTTTCAGTTGTATAACTTTTAATGTAAAGAAATAATATATATGGTGTAATAACGTTGAATATAAAGGAAATTAAAATTTAATTTCATAACTGCTTGAAAACTAGAAATTCCGCATTCTCTAACCTCAAGGTTTAACAGGCCGACCTCGAGCCGACTGTTGGTTCTAATATTATTTTTGGTGCAGCGTCTACAGGTAACACAGCATCCATTCTCTTCAACATTCTCTAAATCTGAATCAGTGGATAATCACTAATTATCCAGTGGCATACTTGACACTGTATAATCAGTGAAGTTCAACTAATAAAGGAAGAATGTTTGAGTATTATATAATTAAAATACTACTATTTGCACGTTAATTTCAATCTTCCAATACCATATTTATTGAATTTATGCACTAAAACAAAGTTAGTTAAATTACATAATAAAGATTAGGGATCTCACATTTCACATTCACTGATTATTAGTGACATATTTGACACTGATATCAGCGATTATCCACTGATTCCGATTTAGAGAGCACGAAATGCTCGCAGGAAAAGTATTCCGGCTGAGACGGCCCCCATGAATTAAACATTGCGCACGCCGTTGGGCTCCGGCACAAACGAGATTCGCAAATTCATTTCTGTTCACTCGGCACGCGTATACAGCCACATTCGAAAGACAGGAGAATATGCCGTAATTTCGAGAGTTTATGAATTTCAGAACGAAGCTTTTCAGCTTCGAAATCACAAACGCTAACTATTTTACGCGCGTTCAATGATATGACAGTCGGCAAATCGGATTATTCGTACTAAAAACGATAATCACGACGCGTAATCGGCTATTTCACTGATAATTGACGTCGCTTTCGTAATACGGATTTGAATTTACACAGCTTGTTGCGATTAACATGCATAGAAAGCATAATGGTAAAGAATTTACCATTATGCTTTCTATGCATGTTAATTTAGCATGAAAATTGTATTTCTGCGTTAATCTATTGTTTTCCAAGGAGACTATTGTTGTCTACGTTAAATGAAGCTATTGTTATATAAGCTACATATTATCTCGTATTTACAATTAAATGTAAGGCGTACGAGGTTACTGATTACTAAGATTACTATTCGTAACTGATTCATGATTCAAGAATTTATTTTGTTATTGCCAAAATTCTATTATATATAAATAGAAATTAAACAGACCTTACTTAAATGTTATTTTGAGAAAACGCTGTTTTTTTATATATACTTTTTACTATAGCTAACTTTACTAGAGCTCTAACAATTACCTACATTTGAATATAATTATTTCTTACTATTTATTAGCTAATCATTTACTATTCGTCCGGCGATAAATACGGGTTGTTTAAAATTTCCATCGGCATTTGGTCTTTCGGAGTTTATCACTTAAACAATATTCCTAGATCCAGCCATTCAATTTCACGGTCGAAGAAAGCGGGCATTCGAGTATAAAATTAATTGTAGCTCGATGCAACGATCTCAGGACCTCAATTTTCGCGGAAGAAATTTTCTTTTCTCAAGTCTAAGCACAGTTTTACCACTATTAATGCAACAGGTGCGCGATCGGGCTTTTCGGTCTGCTCGATAAGAAAGAATCGGCCATGTTACTCGAGCATTGAATTATAATGATACGGTAAATCGTTTCTTTAGACAAGAAAAACTCTTAAATTATAATAGGGAGTAGTCTGATAGAGAATATATTTAATTGTGAATTTAAAATAGATTTAGTTACGAATAAATAGGTTGTTAATTGCAAATTGCAATTGAAGTGAGATAAATGCATTTGAATACATTGCAAATGTATATCTAGGACTGATTGATACGAAATATAAATTTAAAATAAAATAAAAATTTAAAAAATAAAATAATTTTAAATAAAAACAATTTTATGTGTATGTGAAAAATTGCAAAAAAGAGAATTTTGTTTATTTTCTCTGTTCTCCAATAAAAAACGATATATGATAGTGTTTTTTAAAGTTCCTTGTTTCAGTCCTTATTTTAGTATTGATAATAAAAAAAAATTTTATAATCGCGGCTGGAAATTCACGATCGATATTTTCCTTCTTTTTCAGCATCACGATCATGCGGACGTGTTGACGGTGGGTTTCAATGTGGACGGTGTCGAACGTGTTCTCGACCTTCGACTGAACACCGATTTAATTCCAGTTGGCTATCAGCAACTCCACCAGCATCGCGGCACGTACAAAGTGCACACCCCGTCGAAAGTTGTAAGTACCGCTTGGGCATCCAGTATTCACATCCGTAGCGTGCTAACCGCTTTTCCACAAACAACGTTTGCGCTAATCGATATCGAACGCAAACGTAATTCTATCGGATACCAGTACCGATCTAGGAAAGCATCGGGCTTCATTCAACTTAACCCCGTGCTCGGCCATTCATTCGCGACTCGTTACATATCGAATGGCACACAAAGAGCGGCATTATCGATGTTTAACGGCATAATATGCGACGTAAAATTTACGATAGTACTTACAGCTGTTCGCTCCTTGCAAAGAAAGAAATAATTGTCGAGAATTCTTTATTACATAATATTTTATTGAATAATGAAATAATAAAGGCATATGAGAGTAAAATAAAATTGGGTGTGTATTCAATATTGTATATTATTCCTTACTAACGAATATAAATTTCGAATGTTTCGACTCTTTTTTTAGTCTTCATCAGCGAGATGCGTTCAACATAATTGATGAGTTAAAATCACTTTATCCTAACTGGAAATCATTTCTGTATTGATAGATCCAAAGTGAACGAATCCAACGTTAATGTTAAAATTTTGTAAAATGTCGTGTGATAGTTCACGATTAAAAGAATCAGAACGAAAACCAATCCTCAATCTTAGAATAAAATAGGAGATGGTTTACCATAATAGGAGGAAGTGCCCTTGAACAAAGAAAAATGTAGATTATATTCACAAGATTTTAATCGATTAATATGACAGACATTTTTGTTAATAAAGCGTAGTCAAACGCATCTCGTTGATGAAGACTCAAAAAAGAATCGAAATGTTTGAAATTTATATTCGTTATAGTAAGGAACAATACCTATACAATATTGAATACGCACCAATTACCGCGTTTTAATCTCATATGACTTTATTATTTCATTGTTTAATTTTGAGAGTCACAGAGATACAATTTATTATTTTATTACTTTATATATTTTTTTTAATGATTTACTTTGTGATGAAAATGCTAAACTGAAAAATCGGTTATTTAACCTTTGAATGCTGATATCGATATGTAAATTTTACACACAAAAAAATAAATTATTTAATTACTTATTTCCTTGTATGTATTAACTTATTCTTAATGTAATGCTAAATTTTCATGTATTTTACACTAGATATTAATGACAAATATTTATAATCTAAACTTTTATAAACACAAATAACTTAATTATTAACTTAAAACGAACAAAGGAGAATTTAAACACATCAAAATCAATCTTCATTTCATATTTTATAGTCCTCAACTCCAAAATTCCTCATAACTTACTGATAAAATATCTACGTAATAACACACAAAACTGCTTAAAAATTGATGATTAATCTCATTTATAATACTGACTACCAGAGAATTTAAACTGATGTATAACGGACTGAATTTTTAAAAACTTGTCTTCGCTTGTCCTAACTTTTAGCAGGACAGATTAGATTTCCTGATAATCACTAAAGACACAGTGTAGTGCAAAGACCTCACTCACTTGTACGTAAAATTTGTATATTGATAACGTTCTAGAAATGAAAGTTGAAAATAATCTCGCTATCACTCAAAGACATAGAACATAAACCGTGCCATACGTAGTATATAAAATTAGTTGACAAAAATGAGAGACACAGAACAGGCGGCATCTCTATCTCTTTTTGTTCAACTAATCACTTATATCTTAGAAATAGAGGAAGATTAAGTGTCTTTTCTCTCATTTTTGTCAATCACATTTGGTATACTATTTAGATATGGATGGCGTAGTCCATGCTCTACAGTCTATAGTATATCTTTGATATCGCTGAAAAGAGAGATGGTCAAAGTTTATTCATTTATTATTATGTCTTTCTCATTTGTTTTTTGTGTTTGCTCTTTGTCTTTGCTAGTTTTCAATTCTCTCGCAAATTGATGTCATAACGATTTTACAAACCATAACGATTCGATTTGTCTATAGAACCATAGATTTTACGATACGTCCATGTAAAGAAGGTCGTCACTCACAATTTAATTTTAATTCAACTTTAAATAATCACATTGTATTAATATCTACTTCTTGCTACTACCACATTCCATGTTACTACTAACAACGTTCGCAACAGAATTGACCAATATTAAAGAAAAAAAACTCTGGAAATGATGTTTTATTCAATCAGGTCAACAAAGAAATGCCAGGCAAAGAAAAAATAGCGTATTGTGATAAAAAAAGATAATCTTCGTTTTGAATGAAGAATCCATTTCTTTTTTTAGACAGCTCGAGAAAGAGACAATTTATTTGTGAGAAAATTTATTTAATTCCACGCTCGACTCGTCCTTCCGGTCCCACGAATTAAAAATCTCCGCGGGTGTCGGTGCCCTCTCGTCATATCTATCTGCCGTCATCGCGCAGACGGAAAAGGTATAGGTAGGCCTCGTACAGGTATAATACACGACTCGGCCGAAATCGATCGAGGTGACTCACTCTGTCTGCCGTCTGCATGTTTAATAGAACGTTTCGCTATAAACACACGCAAATGTGTAGCGGCGTGTTGGTCTCGAGCGTAATGGTGGGCGTACGACCCCACGTTAAAAACAAAACGTGCATGAGCGGTGGTCGCGGCATTTCCGCTTTATAATTCAAATGCCGTGGCGGAAGAGAAAGGCAGGAAGGACGAAAAGAAAAAAAAAAGAGAAGAAAGCTGATGGAACACCCAGAATACGTTAAATTGCAACGGTCGCACGACGTGTCTGCAGAGTGTATCGTGCAAAACGCGAGGATTGCCTTGGAAATTGCTTCTGCTAAACGTCTAATTCCGCTATCATAATGTTTCTGTAGATAATCGAGTTTACTTGGTTGTTTATAAAATAGTAAAATGGTAAATATGACAGTAAATAAGATATACGAAAGAGGAAAAATAAAAAGTGCATTAAATAGTGCATTAAATACTTTGGTATTACGTTACTCGACATATATCGATGAAGAAAAATTGATTATATTTATAAATTTCTCCGCAGTTTATGGAAATTGCGAAAGTATTTCTGAAATATTTCTCTAACTATGAAATTTGTCCAAAATCAGGCGATTACGATCTTAGTGAAAACAATGAGTTTTATGCAAACGCAGTAACAATAATTAATATACTTTACAAAACGAAGTTGGAAGCGTTTATCTGGACTAGATTATTGATATAATTATTATACCTTTTCATTTTAATTAGGGCAGAATCGGCATTGAGTTTATTAAAGCGTCTTTGAACATATTTGAATTCATAAATTTAAATTATTATATATCAAAAAATAAATTATTTATCTTAAGATAGAAATCTCTATATTTTGAACAGAATGAAATAGACAGATAAAAAAAATATGTAAAATAAAGAACACAATTAAAAAAATAAAATAAAAGAAGTAAATTAAAAAAATTAATTAAAAAAAAGTAAATTTTAAAAATAAAATAAAAAATTTGATAAAAAAATAATATACTTATTAAAATTTTAAATTTAATATATTTTTATATGATATAAAAATTTTATTAAATTAAAAATAATAATAAACATATATAAAATAACCGAAAAATAACATAGAAAATGAATCATAGTATTATAATTATAAATAACAAAGATTAACTGCTGTTTCTCGATTGTAATATTCTGCTCGGTTACATATTATGGGATGATGATGAGCATAAAAAAGTCATCCAGAATGTGGAATGAAAGTCAAGCGGAAAATGTAAAACTCGCCAGCCAACTGGCGGAGTTTGTTGTGCTAGCCGCAGCACCGCACTTTACTGTTTTGCACAATTGTATTTAATTAATTGGCGGCTCCGGTTAACGGCTTTGCCTCTATTGCTCCACCCTCCGTTCTTCGCGATATAAATACGGTTTATCCGCGCGGATGAACCAATTTTGAGCTCGTTAAAGGAAAAAATATACATGTTATATAAAGTAAAAATTTGAGATACCAGTGTAATTTTAACTCTTCGAAACGTTGTGAAAATTTTTTCTAATATATAAAATGTATATATCAAAATATATAAAAAATTACACAATAATACATATCTAGAATTTATATTTTTATCATGGATAGTGCATATCAAAATTTAAACCATAAACGTATATAATAAATATTGTGCATCAAATTTTGTCGAGATAATAGGTGTCTCATACTTTTATTTTTGACAAAACCTGATATAAAAATTATTTTTCGGATAGAAAAACGATTAGAGAGAGAGAGAACGTATATGTGTTCCCTTTGTTACAATACACTCAAAAAAATAATCTTGCAGTTATAGCAAAAATTATCTATAGATACGAAAAATTATCTAAAATGCACTGAAAAAAAATTAAAAATTTATTTGTGAGAAATATATTCATTTCTTAAATAGATCTTTATTTAAATACAGCAAAATAAAATTTTATTTCTAACAAATAAGCCATCAATTTTATTTTTTTACCATTAAGAGATATATTTTACATAAATGTATATTGTATATTATACATCTATGTAAATGTATATAAACGTATCATAATCAAATTTTTTCATAACTAAATAACTAATAAATATCAAAAAAAACGTCGTAAGTATAAATATCATTTTGTTTCGCGATACTTCGACATTTTTTCTCACTGTGGATAGATGACCGTAGCACTACGATATCACATTTTGCATCTAATTAAAATAGATGACAGAGACAGAATTTATATCTGAACCACTTGTCAAATTTATTAAGAAAGTCTCTCTATGAAGTCCAATCAGATAATAAAATGTAAAAGCGACTGTAATTTATATTTAGTAGTGATTCATATTTGATTATGAGACTTTCATTTTCTTGCATATATTGTTAGAATATTGCTGCTATTAATTCTACGTATGACAGACAATTTTCTATCAGATACAAAAAAACAGCGATTACACTTAAAACAGCTCTATACATTTTAATTATAATATTTAGAATTCTAGCTGGAGCAGCAAAATATCCCCCTAAGTACACAGGAAAAAGTACTTTACTAAAGTATCTAAAAATTTAGCTAGATGCAGATCTGAAAATTCTGTTAAATCGTCAAAATAATTATGTAGCACGCCCAAGCTGGTTACTAGAATAATCAAAACTTTTTGCAGCATTACTCATTATCCTTGATCATCCTACATAATTATTTTGATGGTCCAACACAATTATTTTTAGATCTGTACGAGATCTCGTATTTAGTTAAATTTTTAGATTCTTCAGCAAAAACGTTCTTTCCGTGAAGGATGTGTATACAGTTCTTTTATACTCTCAACGCGATTTTGAAATTTACGTCCCGGTAATAAGAACGCGGCTGTTACGAAATGTATTTTTCTTTTGCACAGCTCTCGTGATATAAATCTACATAATCCCCGATGCGGCGCACACGCGATATTACATTTAATAGAAGCGGGGATAAGCTTACCGTGGGCGAATACAAAATTTCATATTCCGTCGACACGCCTCGTAACGCGCTTTCCATAGGGCACGTTACGCTCTCGCAAAATTTTTCTTTTATCCCACAATGAATCAAGTCGCTTTATCCGTTAAGTATCAACGGGCGCCTCAGTGATTATATCCTTGAACGCATTTAGACGAATGACGATGGATTTCTTACGTGAATTAAACGCGTCAATACGCACAAGGATATTATATGCCAGGAATATAAAGATTTTATATGAAAGAGAAATATTACATGGAAAGAACGGTTTTATTGAAGTATCAAACAATTTAGCTATAATATGTACAGATCCGAAAATAATTTTGTTAGACTATCAAAGTAATTATGTAGAACGCTCAAGATGATTGATAGAATGTCCGTAGAATGTCAGAATGTCTTACAGCGTTACTCGTCATGCTTCAGTTTCTTACAAATTTATTTTGATGAGCAAAATATCTATAGCTACATTTTGAGATACTTCAGCGGAATTGTTTTTTCCTTGTATGACCCTCTCTCTTTCTTTCTCTCTCTCTCTCTTGAAAATGTGCCGAGCTTTGAAATTCCCAAAGACTATAAACGAGTATTTGTGAAAAGGACGATTTTGCTGAAGTAAAACTAAAAATATAGTTCTAAAAATAATTTCGTTGGGTCATCAAAACAATTATATTGGACGCTTAAGCTGGTTGCTGAAATATCAAATCTTTCGCAGCATACTTGAGATTCCTCTGTATAATTATTATATATTATTTTAATAGTACAACAAAATTATTTTCAGATCTAATTTAGCCAAATTTTTAGATACGTCATTTCAAAATTGTTTTTTTCGTGTATGATATAGATTTCATTTTTTCAATAAAATGATTGTTTGTCAATCATTGTCGTGCTTTGAAATATTTAAATACACTATCAAACGAATCCTTGAATATATAAATTTCCAATATCACTGAAAGCCTTGAATTTTTAGATCATTTGATATTCAAGAATTCGATATGAACATACATATATATCCTTGTATAATTGATCTTTTTTAATTCTTGCATCGTTTAATATTTACATAAACTTTTAAGGAGTGATATTTTTATTTTTTTCCACACACACGCGCGCGCGCGCGCACAATAATAATAAAAATACATTATGTTGTGAAAAAATCGATTTCAAACGTCATCGAGATTAAACCTCTGCACTCTACACTAAGGAGCTTTGTTGCAGCATTTTTAAGAGATGACATTGGTATAAAACCAACAAGACACGGGCGAGCTACTGCGTCATCGGCAATAAATAAGAGTCGCCGTTGCATTAAATAATCGATACGATGATTTAACGATACCGACACGTTCTCTCGTTAATTCAATCCCGCCCGTCACGTTGCCATATACACCTTCCTATGCGGCAATCGGATAATGGACTACGATCGATGGCTCTCGTAACGGAGAAAGCGTCTCGTTTCAAAGACGATCCCGATATTCCCCGCCTGCAAGATCGTGCTTCTTTGTTAGAGCAATTCCTTTTGGGAGAGTAACGTGCTTGCTCTCCGAGGTAACGGGTCTCCTCCCTCGTTTTCCTCGTGGCGGAAAAAGGAACATGAAAAATCGCCGAGGTTCGCCAGCAGCGTGTGCACAGAATCTGGGACAACTATATTTGTACTGAGCCGATGCATCTGAGAAGTCAAGATAAGCCCGCGAATTGTAAGCTCCGCAATCGGAGTGCATAGGCATCTCGATTTCTCGATGTTATGCCGCATTATTTATAAGCGTTACAAATCGGATAAACATTAAGTGATAGAATTAAAAATAATAAAATGTAAAATTTATTATTTTTATATATTTTTATATATTTAACAGAAACATTATTAGGTACCAAAACTAGCCTTAATGTCCGAATACAGTCCTCTTTGCTTAATGTTGTTGAACATTTTTTGATTGGGTGAGGCAATATTTTTTGCAATAAATTATTTACAGAGTTTTAAAGATGCTTGTTATAATCAATAATATTAAATTGCTTGTTAATTTATAATAGGTGATATTATTACTCCAATTTCATTCTAAAACTATTTCAAGACCGACAATAATCGGCTTACAGTTTGCTTGAACTGGAAATCGTGTAAATTCACAAAGGATATCATTAGACATGAAGATCCGCTTTAATCGAATATAGCGTTTTCCACTCCTTTGTAAGGTAAATGTCCCAGTAGATGGACATTTAAGCGTTAGGTTCTTATAAGTAATACAATTTATAATATCAAAAAGGTTTTTAATATAAATATTTGTATTCATTTGAGAACTCAAAAGACTTCCTTAAGCAAGGAAAAATTATTTGAATCCACTTATAACAATTATTAATTAAAATATTTAAATAAATAATAGAATGTGTCAATGTACCAGTGGCCGGACAAGTCGGTCGGACACTGGCTATGTTTACACCGTGCATTTAGGCCGCGGTCTATACGATAGGTCTTTGTTTAACCAACAGAATAAACATTGAGAATTTAACGTTTAAATGTCCGGTTACTGGGACATTTACCTTAATCATATTACAAAAATAAAGTTTGAGTTGAACCCAAATCAAATTCCCAAGTATATATAATCCTTTGCGTTCAAAATTATTTCTCACAAACGAAAATCAAATATTTAATTTTAAATTTAATTTAATCAGTCGATTCAACATACAATAATTTATTTAGATTATTTTGAAGTATTTATGGAAATTCCAATATCGTTCACTGTTTATAATCACATACTTTTTCGAATGTTTGAAGAACTGCGAAAACTTGTAGTAAAGCGTTCAACTCTACTTCGATTTAGGAATGCAAAGGATCAAGAGAGAGAAAGTTAAAGCATAAATACAATTAGAAGTATTCCTTTATTGGTAAACAATTGCACACCTATTTTTGCGAGAACGCTTTTCCGTAATTTTGTATACTTCGAGTTGTTGAATCGAGAGAAAATTTGAAACGCACGTACATGTAAAGCGCAAAAACGAATTTCGTAAATATGCAACAAATTTTTTAAATATTCAAAGAAGTAAAAGAGAATTTCTTAAAATAAACTAAATTAATACAATATTTGTAACCCCAAAAATAAATTCAGTTCAAAGTAAAATATATATGTGAGTCTTCGCGGTTGTTAATACAATAGATATATTCATAAAGCGATAAGATATAATTCGCAAACAATTGGAATGTACTTATACCAAATGAAATATTAACAACCGCGAAGGCTTTCAAAAAGAATTCTTTTAATGTCGTTTATCTTATACTAATGGCATTCGTGAATTATGTGAATCTTGCAGGAACTCTGTCATTACCAAGGTAGCGTTCGAGATGTTCCTAGTTCGTGGGTGGCGTTATCCACTTGCAGAGGATTGCGCGGTGTCATCTTCGATGGTGAGAATCTTCATTACATTCATCCAGAAGATGAAAACTTGGATTCCACGCATTACCTTTACAAGCACAGCGATCTCACTACCAACAATACGTGTGGTAAGCATCACGCGATTAAATCGTCCCTGCTATGTCTGGATCTTTTTTGCAAGAATTATATGCTTGAATAATGCAAAGCAGAAGAGGGCAAAATTGCATCGAAAAAATCGTTAATGTTATTAGTGCACGCCATGTACATATTACTAGAGTGCATTTTTAATATTTTCAATTGAAAGGCTTGCTGCAACAGTAAGCTAATCTGGACTAAGCCACATTTTATAAAAATGGAGAAACTAAACTCTAAAATTAAAATTATTTAAAAAATACATTTGCATATTGTTATAAAAACGTTCTCTTATTTTAACAAATGTCCGAAGTTTATTAAGGATAGCAAGTTGTAAAAAAAGAATATTATGAGAAGAGTAAAATTTCTCTGTATTAGATGATTCATTACTGAGCAATAAAAAAATACGAATCACTGCATAAATATAATATAACAGTGACAACAGTGGGTTAGTTCAATCTTTGGAACAAGTAGGGGACTCTATCACACTCATTCATTTCTATCACATTTTCGGCTACGTTGTGTTAGTCCACTGTTACAACGAGCCCTTCAATCTCGTTTCTACAAATATAGATTAACTTTAATTTTAACTTATACTCCTCATCTTATTCTAGTTATAAGAATAGAAAAAGATGAAGAGTAAGTTAAACCAAGATTAAAGTTAATCTACATTGATGGAAACGAGCATTAATATTATAAATATCCACTCTTTTAAAAAGACATCATCATGAAAAATTCAGATGATTATTATTTCGATTCATGATATACTGCTGGTTTTTACGAGATTAACACAATTTGTAATTGGATTAGAATTTATAATTGGAATCTTAGAATTTTCATGATTAATACGTGTTGATTCACAAACACATTTGCAATTCATTCCTTCCAAGATCGTATCCGTTGTCGCGGAAATTTCTGTCACCGAGGCGATTTCCGCGGATTTTGTCAAAAGTATTCACGAGTGAAAATTTGACTCTTAGAAATACAACTTTTAGCACGGAGGAACGAGCACGAGCTCGGTTCTTCGTCCTTCTCGGTGGCAGTGCCTCACACTTGACTCAGAGACTCGCTTCGAGAAGACTGGTCTCTCCTTAACGGACTTAACGAATGTAAGAGCAAAGCCCCGGCCGTGCCTGCCTCGGAGACTCTTTGTCCTCTCCTCGGTCCTATCGAGAATCCTGCTACCGACGATCGTGTCCCTGTTTGATGTTTTTCCTTGGTTGCAGGTTACGAAGGCACGCCGTTGCACGTTCTCCCTGATCATCGCGAGATTAAAAGATTCTCTAGGGTATGTACACAGAGCAATAGTAAAAAGAAAGAGAAAAAGGAATTCGCGCAAACCGCTTCCCCGGTAAATTATACGACTTCAAAGAACATAGTCGCAGGGGTCTTGGTACCCTCGATGTCTTGCGTGTGTGCCCTTCTTCCGTTCTTTCCTTCTTCTTGTTGGGGGAACTGTAAATAGTTCGCAACTTGGGAATCGTCTTGAGTTTAACGAAAATTTTAACACGGAGTTTTCAACAATTAACTGATTATTCAGCGTTGAAAATTTTTCAAGAAACGCGACCATTAACGATTATCTGCTGTTATGGCCATTTTATTTTAACTTTTTATTTTTGATAGTTTTATTAAGCTAAAGTTAAAATTAATCAATTTTGTGATTGCTGTCACGTTGTGTTCTCTTTTGTAGCACAAAAGAGCGGCTGAAATTATTCGTGGACCTTATAACGCAAACAGACAGTCACGTTACGTGGAGTTGGTACTTGTAATCGACAAGAAGGAATACACCGCGCTCGACGAGAACCTGGATAAAGTATATCAGCACTGTAAGGACATCGCCAATATTATCAACGCTGTAAGTAACGTCGCCGTCGTGTAACTTAATTGGACGTATAAGTCCTTTCGACCTCAAGTCGAATGAGAACGATCTGAAGCGCACAGCGCTAATTCAACAACTCCATTATTTAATCAGTCGTTTTGAACATTTGCGGTTTCCTTCTTCTAAAATATATATCTCTAGAATGTATCTTTAACTGTCTTAGCAGTTCCACGAATTTCACTGTATCTAGGGTAATTGACTTATGTGCAGAATTATGTTCACATAAATGTGCGAATCGTCCTTTCTTCAAAAAGAAAATATATTCTCGAGTACGAGAATTTTAATGAGTCTTATTAAAATAATGATTATATACGATCCATTTGTACATGTGCTTTACTTAAACTTTATTTACTTAAACGTAATTATATTCCGTTGTATTCCCGAAAGTACTTTATAATCGACATATTTTTGCTACGAAGTTGAAATAGCGCTTCTATATATAAAACTTTTCTAAGTAAAATTTTTCTATAATTAAATTTCAAGTTAAATTCACTATTTCACTTGAAAATTACTTGAAAGTTGAATTCTGTTAACTAGCTTTCTCGAAATTTTTTCGAAGTTATTTCTACTTTTACTTTTAATTTATTAGCAATGACAATGATGGATTTCACATTGCCAGTTTGGATCTCTAATATCTCCGCAAACGAGACCGAACCATTCTATGTATACTGCGTTCTCTCTGACATAGCGAGACAGAGAGATTAATTAGCACTGACTCGACCTTACCGCGTATCACAGTACCGCGAAATCTCTATGTAAAATACGAGACAGTATATCTCGGTGTGTTTACAGCTATACATGCCGCTGAACATATTCATTGCTCTAATCGGTGTGCAAGTGTGGTCCGAGTCAGACGAGATAACACTCTCGCCGAACGGCGACACCACACTGTCGAATTTCCTACGCTACCGCAGGGAGAAGCTGCTTCAGGATATTCCCAACGATAACGCCCAACTGTTGACGTGAGCGTGCAGATATATCTGTGTTACTTGTTTCGTCTAGCCGTACACAGTGATGATTGAATTTATTTCTCGACACAGGCGAATTACCTTCGAGGGCGGTGTAGTTGGCAAAGCTCTCAAAGGGCCGATATGCACCTTCGAATTCTCCGGCGGTGTCTCCATGGATCACTCGAATGTCGTTGGTTTGGTCGCGGCCACTGTCGCCCACGAAATGGGTCACAATTTTGGTATGGAACACGACGGACCAGATTGCGGCTGTCCTGAAGAGAAGTACGTCATATAGTTTGCCTCTTTTTAATACTTTAAACGTTCAACGAATCATGAAAAAACTTTATTTTATTTTATGATGATCCGAAAATAAAAATTACTCCACGAAGTCGCAAGCCTTATGTATAATGTATTGAATTGTTATCTATATATATAATCCCGCTTCAATTATATATTACTAATGTATCTCTCTTGTAGATGCATAATGGCGTCGTCCAGTGGTTCATCCGGACCAACGCACTGGTCCACGTGTTCGTTGGAACATCTAGCTTTAGCCTTCGAACATGGAATGGATTACTGCTTGAGGAACAAACCGCAGAAACTTTTTGATAGTCCTATATGCGGTAATGGATTCGTTGAGCCAGGCGAGCAATGTGATTGCGGTTTAAAGGAACACTGCGACAATCCCTGCTGCAACGTGACCACCTGTATGTTGCACAGTAATGCGAGCTGCGCGACCGGCGAGTGTTGCGATTTGAAGACTTGCAGGCCAAAGACCGCAGGCACGGAAAACGAGTGCGATTTGCCGGAATACTGCACCGGTCAGAGCGAGTATTGTCCAGCGGATGTGTTTAAGATAAACGGTGAGACCTGCAACAGTGGCAAGGCTTTCTGCTATGGCGGTATGTGCAGAACTCACGACGATCAGTGCAAACTATTGTGGGGCCCCACTGGTACGTCCTCTGACGCGCAATGTTACGAGATGAACAACAAGGGTACGAAAAATGGTAATTGCGGTTACAATCGCATCGAGTCAAGTTTCATCAGATGTAACAATGAGTAAGTTGACTATGCAGTACACAGTATACGAAAAAGATACTGCGTTAGATTTTGACGTCAGCATGATGGATGTATTGTAGAAATCTCTTCTGCGGTATGCTGCACTGCAGACACTTGAACGAACGACTAGAATTTGGTATGGAATCAGTCGCAACCTTAAGCCATTCGTTCATCAATAACGGTGGAAAAATAATTCCGTGTCGTTCGGCTATCGTCGATCTTGGATTGACCCAAGTGGACCCTGGTCTCACACCGGACGGCGCCAAGTGTGGACCCGGAAAGGTAAAATATTTCCAATAACAAAATTATTTTTAGCTTGAAATAAACATATAGACATTGCTAAGTTAAGAGAAAGATAAAATAAAATGAAAAATATCAAACTGACTCTTTTGAAATATAAAGAAATTCTGCTCGACTAATATTCTTTTGTGATAAATTTCGTGTTAATTTTATTAATTAAACGTTATAATTATAATTAAACAATGATATATAATAATACAAGATATTGATTTGATTTTTTAAAATTGCAATATTTGTATTTATAAATGGTGATTTATATATATATAAATATATATAGAGCATGTAATTTATCGGAAACAATTAGGTTACTATAATTTATTTATATTGTTTAGATGTGTGTAAATCAGAAGTGTATGTCAGTGGCGGATCTGAAAGCGTCCGTGTCTGACGGTAAAGCTTGCCCGAATAATTGCAATGGTAATGGAGTGTGTAACAATCTTGGTCATTGCCATTGTAATCGTGGCTTTCGACCACCTGACTGCCTTCAGGTTGGAGTTGGTGGCTCCGAAGATAGCGGTCCAGCCGAAGATCCCAACGGTAATTATTTTATTTTATATTTAATCTATTAATTGATAAAAAGCAGAAGTAATTTGTTGAAGAATTTCATCTAAGAAAAAAATAATATATAGATAGAAAAAGAAAATAGACTGACTGAAAAATGTTTTAATTTGATGTTAATTTAAACACGATTTAAATAAGAAGTTCATATTCGGTCAAAACAGGTCTTAGTGCTTAGTAATATTTTTATATTATTCTGATGTTATCTAAAGATGTCGGATATATTCAATAATTGAAAAGAGTCTGCTCTATTTTATTATTAATAAAAACCCACCGGTTCTTACTCAAAGCTTAAAACCAAAGATTCGAACGATTTCTTGTGTGTTTGTATGAATCTCATCATTTTATTGTAAACTTTTTACAATACAATTTCCAATTCAAGCAAACTGCGCGTCAATTATTTGTCAGTCTTGAAACATAATTTAAACTAAAGCTGAAATACGTAATATCAAAACTTAAATTGACAAGCAATTTAATAATATTGATGATAATGAGCATCTTTACAATATTAATTAATTTATATTAAATATTAATACAATCTTTACAATATTAATTATTTATATTAAATAGAATTTATTGCGAAAAATATCACTCCAGTCAAGATTTAAATCTGGATCTTCCTCTTTTCGCAACTGGCGCCTTCAAGATTGCTTGTTGGACTATTTCAAGACAAATGATCGACATGCCATTTGTTTGAACTGGAAATTGTAAAAAATTCACAAAAATATTATTAAGCACCAAGACTCGCTTTAACTAAATATATTATTTTAGCAATGTCAATTGTATTATATGATAATATTTTGTACGTTTTCAGGAAAAAACGATTTCATAACTGCGATTTATATTATCTTCTTGGGAGTGTTGCCCGCCATAGCTCTGTTCCTATTCGGCATCTGGTATGTCAGGAATTCCGGACAGCACTGGAAGAAGGATGTGATGTCTACGTACGTATCTAGTCTCGACCGTTTTAAAAAGAAACGTAAACCGCATGCCAATAAATCACTCGATGTTTCGTCATCAAATACGTCAAAGACACAGACACATTACACCGCCGGTAGCAAATTTTTCGGTTGGCGAATAATAATTTCCGCCTATATTACACCGAAAAAAAAGAATGCCTCTCGTAACACAAATAATAAAATATTCACGATTAGTGATGATGTCAGTCTCAAAGAGCCGCTTCAGATAACTAAGACTGATCTGATATCCACCACCAATCCGGACGCTATTAAGTGTAGCAATAATATTGAATATAGAAAGTCATTGCTGTTTGGCAATGTAAAACCGGATGTTAGTACAAAGCCCCAAACAAATGAAGTTTATAATAAGATTGCAACTTTTTCGGTACCTGCTGTTGAAGTCCAATCGAAAAAAATCACTCCACTTAAATCAGAATTAGGTTCCAAAATATCGGAACGTATTCAGCAGATTCAGAAAAGATCGTCTAAGAACGATAAAGGACTTACACTCAATACTGATATCAAGTTCGAACATTTGAATGAAAGCTCAGCTAGTACATCTAACATTATTTCAAAAACACCGGATGTATTTAATAATTCAAAGAAACCTACTCCATTTTATAATAAAAAACCACCACCCCCACCAGCACCTGCTCAAAGCTTAAAACCAAAGATCTGAGCGATTTCTTATTTATCTATATGAATCTCATCACGCATGGATATTTTACGTAAAAGTTTATTACGTATTATTAGAGAAATTTTATTTATAGTGTATTACGATATTTTAATAAATTTTGAATCTGTTTTAGAGAATCTATAATACTTAATAGAATTTGTATCTTCAGATACAATACATTTAAAAAAATTCATTTCAAAATTACAGCGCATTGTTTTCAAAAATTAAAATAAGAAATTCATTTTATCAATAGGGACTTTTTGCTAATTTAAAAAGAATGTAGCTTATTTTTCTGAGACTTATTTCTTAAATAATGAATATAAAATAAATCATATATTTAAACACAATTTCATTCGGCATAGTGCGAATATCATAGCGCATTTTTTGCGAGCTATGATTTTTGCATTATAATATGGGAATTCAAAAACGGTGATGGTTTATATAGAAACAATATTTACACATTACTGAATGCCAAAATGCATTAAAATAATTCCTACTGTGATTGTAACTGCTGATAGTCGTTATAATGCTCCAATATATTCTTTCAGTCAAAATTATAATAATATAATATTTTTACACGAATTAAAAAAATTAGATTAGTATTTAAGCATTTATAAATGATATTGAATTTTTATCATGTTTATATCGTTTATGTGATCAAATCTGTTCCAAACAGATTTTTTTATGCAATAAGTAATGATGGAATGTAGGATTGTACGTGCATTGATGCGTATTTTTTTATTTAATTCGTATTGACTACATCTTTGGTGCAATATGCATTAAGTGATTTTAAACTTACAATTAGAAAGTCTAAATAAAATATGTGGCCACAATGAACAGTATTATGTTCTTATGGACTTGTGTGCATGTACACAAACTTACACTATCTAATTTAAAGCTTTATTTTACTAATTACATATTAATTACATAAACAAAATAGAAGTTACGTAAATAAAAATAACTTTCATGCACAGCATTCTATATCGCAATGTTAATATACAATGCCTCTAATGCAAAAATGTTAACAAAAAATATTTTATTTATTAATATATCTATGGCTCTTCTTTGTTCACAGTTTTCAAGTTATTAATCTATCAGTATTGCACACATGATTAATATTAAATAGATTAGTTCAATATTCTGAACAAAATACTGTTCAATATTTTATGCCTAAATTTTTATATAGAAACTATAAATTTAATATAGACATATTGCGTCATATAACAGCGAAGATTGTTGGAGAGATTATTTATAACGTATAGAGAGCATGTGCAGAATCATGTTATGTGAGCATGAGCATGAATGAAAATTCTTTTCTTTTACTAGCTCTTTGCATTTTATCAAAAAATCGATAATTTACATTAGATGCTACTATTGGACATTCAGTTTTAACGATAATTTTTTTATTATATTAATAATAATTACGTAAGAAGTACTTAATTTTAATTGTAAAAACGAGTTTTTTAATTCTTTACTCATTCCTTGGATATGAAATTCAGATATCCGATAATGTTACTCATACTTAGAGAAATGAAAATGTACAATTTATTGAATAAACATAGTATTGATGTAAAGTGTTTTTAGTCTTCCTTTATAATCAACGATTTCCTTCTTTTCCAACGCTTGCTACTAATATCTCTTAATTTGTAACTAACATTTCCCGACAATTTTCTTGTCTGTGCATGCGTTTGGATTTGCGGTGAATAGCTACAGATTTGATAAAAATGCTTTTACATGATTAATTTTCAAATGATATTAAATACGTGCATGTGTTGGAGCATATACACAACTAAAAACTGTAGTATGTAATAAAAAACTTAAAATATTTATATATATATAATATTATTTTTCATTTAAATTATTTTACTATTTTCAATACAAACACATTTCATTATCGAGATCCACGCAACGCTTCTAATTTATACTAAATAAAAAAGACCTTTAACTAAACTTATTTTATTATGAACAGTGTGTATTCATTAGCTATGTATTGTAATTGCGCGCTTACAAGTTCCTTGATCCTTCCGCTTATAATTTTGCTTCAAATTTCAGGACCGATCGTGGCCACAATGGATTGCTAATCAAAACGATCGATCGTTCCAGCCCCATGTCACGTAACATCGAAACGATCGATTCTAGTCTGAGTCAAGATCCCGCGTGCGTGAGTTTGCTGCCTAAGGCAGAGGCTGACGAGCGATACAACAACAATATGTTTGGCCAGTTTAAAGGCTTCACGATTACACCGATCCATTCGAATCAATCTAAACTGACTGAGCCCACGAAACCGGCTCCACCTCCACCGGGATGGATGCCTACCGTGGCAATAAAGACAAACGTAGCTAAACCGAACATACAAAAGTGCAATGTGCCGCAAAGAAGCAATCTGTTAAGTTCTAATGATCCAAGCTCGACTGCACCAATGTTACCGCCGCTAAATCCAGGTTCTACGGCACGACCGTTGATCAGTAGTCCCGTACTGGCGGCCACAACCTGTACATCCGTCGAATTAGTAACTAAGGTACCCACCAGACCTGCCCCGGACGTACCTATGCGTCCAGCTCCGCCACCGCCCACTTCCGCGCCTTCTGTAAAGCCACAGAGACCTAACAGCACGCCCTTGACAAACGTAATACTGCCAGAACCCGAGAAGAAGTTGGAAAAGGGCAGCACGCTTAACCGAATCGCGTCGATATTGCGTCCTGGCTCCGGCATTATGAGAAGCAATTCCCAGAGTTCACCGAGGGATGACAAGAACACGAATTCTCTACCGAGGAGCCAGCACCACAAGGCCAACAAGGTTATCGATAAAGAGATTCTAAGACACCTCGAAATCTCTAATCCGATACCACAGACGGATATCGAGATCGCGACACCAGTAATCCCAGTGATACTGGCGGCCGAAGTCGAGAAGAGAAACGTGGTCCTGCGCGCTCAATCAATGAGAGACAGCAAAGTTACGTCAAGACCATTTGTTCAAACATTCGGCTCGATGCGTCAGACAACACCCGTCAAGAGGCCCACCAGTATACCTGCCAGCACGAGGCCTACGTCACCACCTCCGGGTCCACCGAACATCACACAGACGGAAAAAGCTGCCGAGAATGCGATAAAGATTCCAGGATTGCCGGGTTATCAGAATCCGCCGATGAAAACTGTTCAGAAACCATTAGAAAACACCTACGACGACTGCATGAATCTGATTACAGAATCGTCCCTGACGAAGATTACGGAGGAATCGGCCATGAACGACAATATCTACGCAGTGATAGAGGAACCCGTGCCTGAGAAGAACAGGAAAAACATGGAATTGGAGGTAACACCGGTTGGTAACGAGTATAAACTGCCGAAACGTATCGATACCATACCTGGTGGCCCGAATAGCCTAGAATCGATGGGTTTACTGTCAGAGATTGTATCGGAGATATCGAATCGTAATTTCGATTCCATATATTCCACTTCGACGTTAACCAGGAAGAAGAAAGAGGATAATGGGGAAGATGCAACGAAAAATTTGGAAAATATGGGATCCAATAACTCTTTGGGTGGCTACATGAATTCGAACCACTACAAGATACCCGGTGGAATTTATTCAAACTCAACGTCTGGTAAATTTAATTCTTCGAGTTCCACCACCAGTTCCGGCTATCTTCATCCATCCATGATAAACGTTCCACAAGTGGAAAAGAAAGAGGCGAGCAAAAGTATTTCGGATGCAAATGACAACTTAAAATCGGTCGATAATAGTAATCTAAACGCTCTTAAATCTAATAATCCTAATATAAACGATGAGCTGTCCAAGGAGCTCGGCATGAAACCACCTGAAAATCTTATAGGGTATAAACCGTTCGCTTTAACGAAGATTCGACCATCTCATTTGATACATATCAAGAAGGATGACCAAACAGAGAACAAGGTTCCGGCTAAGCCGCCATTGAAAAGGACTAAAACGCCTCCGAACGTCGCGAAAAGCCCGACTTCCAAAGATATACCCGAGTCGAGCGTAAAACTCGCGAGACAAAGTTCAGATAATACATTAAAATCCTTGAAATCCTCGAAAGCTTCCGACACAAGTTCGACAATGGTGAAACAAAGCTCGGATGCGAATCCAATTGCGAGACAAACACAAGTAAACGCGAGCAAGTCGAGTAGCGATTTAGATAAAGAAGAATCACACACAACCGTATCTGTCAAAAATGTGCCTTGTAGTCCTAAGGATAATCTGGGAAAGTTCAATAGCCCGGATCTGGTCTCGAGTTGCTCGAATTCTAATCAGGGTGGAACAAAGTCGCCGGATGTTGTGGGTAGCAATCCCAAGTTCAATCTCTCGCTTAAAACCGTTCAAAAGACTTCCACGCTGCCGAGGAATGGCCAGAAAACGCCCACAACACCGTTGAAACCACTTAACATTACATCCAAAACAGCCAGTCTCTCGGAAAGGAAGAAGTCTCCGACTGGCAACGCAAGTGTGGCTAAATCGCTATCGCCGTCTGTCAAAGAGGCAAATAATGGCGGTACTAAGCCATCGCATTTGACACCGAAGGTGTTTGCTAAAACAGAAATCAAGAGCGGGGATGGAGGTACAACAGCGAGGACGAATCCACTACAAAGAGTGGCGAGCGGTAAATCTAACGTGGCATCACTCCAGCAAAAGTTCGAGACTAATAAGAATAGTTCTGGTGTCGCGAGGACTATACAGAGTGTGAATAGTAAAAAATCGGTGGCACGAACGACGGAAGTTGGCGGCGGCGGATTGAGAAAATGAGCGATCATCCGGATGAGTGTGGTAGCTCGACCTTTCCGATTCTCGGACGTGCTTGACGGAATCGAAAAAGCGTTAGAGGAAAATCTATACTTGAAACATTCTAGTCCGTCACATTGAATCGTTCTCGGTGGAGAATGCGTGGTATATTATAAACGTGTATACGCGTTCATGATAAACGAGTACATCATAAGCGTGCACGAGTATAAACGTAGATAACGCGCGAGGGCGATATATCTCTTCTTATTTAAGAAATCTTAAACGGAAGTTAAAAACATAGTACAAGGATCTTTTCCTCTAAGATCCATAAAACGCTAATTTTACAAGCAAATATATTTCTTGTCGGAATATTAAAGATAGATTGTATGCGGCTGCGTTGCATAAGAGACAACATTAAAAATTGTAAATAGTGCCCACACTTAAAAATTCTCATATTTTTTGTAGAGACTATCCATTGCCGATGTTCAAGCGTACCTATATAAGCCAATAATTACCGTAATATTTATCTTAAGCGTTTTATAAGCGACATTGCGAGGTAAGCGACAGTTATTTTCGGAACCATCGCTTGAAACTAGAATGGGCGTGTACGGAATTAATTGACCTCTGTGATATATGTATATGTATAAAGAAATATTATGCACAGAAACACTATTACGCCACATTGTTATGGCTAGCAGATTTTAGACGCGACCAAATTATTTTATATCATATTACATAAATCGTACTGACAAAAAACGCGCCGTTAAGTTTTCTAAAAAGCCATCGGAAATCACAGTCATATCCGACGTAGCTCCGTTAATAGGGGAGGAAGGTCTCTTTTCTTTCCAAAGATTAAATATTTATGAGAGATCAAGTTACAAGATTGTACCTTCGAAATCCCATGGGAGCCAAAATGGAAATGCTATTAGTTAGGAGAGTCTAGGTGTTAGCGCATGCTAGTAAACATAACACTGCGAATCGAATTAAGGTGATATCTCCTCGACGGCAAAAGGCAAGGCCGAAATATAAAATATTTCGCCTCGATCATGCAACATCACGCAACCTTTATTTTCTTATTATCCCTTGCATAAATCAGAGGCTTGCTTCGTCTAGGACAGCTCTAGATGCAAAGACTAAAACTATTTATTTGACTGATACCCGTGTAAATATATGTTCGTAAGACGTAGGCATATAGTAGAAGTTTTGTACGATGTATCTTCGCGCCAAGAATAAGTTACATTCGTTACATTCGTAAGTTACTCACGCGCATTATACGTATGATCGCGAGAAAGAGGAAAGCAGCTTTTTGAACGTCGAGTTTAGCGTTAAGCACGTTAAGGAAAGGTTTTATTGAACTGATAAAGTCTGTCTTAGAGTCGAATTACGTTTGTGCATTTATTGTTTCCTTTTTTTCCTCTTCCGCGCAGCGAATTCCCCTATACGAATCCAGTCGATACTTTGATTTGTAGCGTTATCCATTTTGTAATAGTTCCTACTTGCGGAGCGTCCAGAAATCATCCCATCAGAAAGTTTCAATAAAGAGGTTCAATAAAGCTTTTTGACCATTTACTATGCGTATTGTGCATTGCTTTCTCCGCTTGTTTCTTTACGTGCGAGACGTCGTGTGCGTTGCTTCGATACGAGGACAATCAGATGTTCATTTAGTGTACGGTGTACGAGGAGGCTTGCTTCAGCAACTCTTGCTCGTTATTAATGAATAAGTATTATTTGTAAGAGTATTAAAAAAAAAAGAAAGTAAAAGAAATGTTAAATACCACTGAAATGTGTTGAAAAGAAAAAGATATTGGCCACAAGAATATTTATTTTTCAATTGTTGGAAGTTTTCTTTATGCTGATGATGGGAAATTAAACTTTTAGATTTAGAGGAGTCCTAACTCGGTAAAAAAAAAACTTCCAACAGTTACAAAATAAATACTCTGCTAAACGCGGCCATTGAATACTAATGCAACGAATGGTTGTACCAATTGCGACCGTATAATACAAATATTCGATGAATTGGCTCAAGTATAATGCAGTCTACGAAGTCACAACACTTCGTCTTCGTCTAATAAAAAGAACAACAGGCATCATTACAATACATACTGTACATTCGGTACCAAAGATAAGTAGCATCCTATCTACAACACTGCTGAGATAAGCACTACAATAATTAATTAGCCATCGATTTACGATAATTGTGTACATTAAAACTCTTAACGATGTTACAATAAAGTCTTTATTCCAAGTAAACATTTTCCTGAACCACCCTCTGCATTTCTGCGTTGTGGTAGAAATTAATTGAATCGCTCATATAAAAGGAGAAATATACATATAAGATTGAGCAACTCCGGCACAGATAGTCCACACTCAATATAAAAAAAATGCATGTAATTTTACATGGAAATTACCTAAATATTAGAAATTTGCTGGAAATTGTAAATTTCCAATCATATTTAAGTAATTTAGATAATTTTCCAGTCATAGATATGTAATTTTCATGTAAAATTACACGCATTTTTTTCAGTGCAGGTAGAATATACACTGAAAAAAATGCATGTAATTTTACATGGAAATTACATGCATTTTTTTCAGTGTAGAGTCATAATTCAGTCATAATAACATCATAGGACATCATGACGCCATTTGTCACTTAAAAATAAACTAAGTTTATTTTTATAAGGTATAATTATATAAAATCATATAATCATCAAAAAAATAAACTTAATTTATTTTTAAGACAAAAAATAAGGTCATGATGATGTCTCTGGGAAAAAAAGGTTTTATAGTTACATAAAAATTTATATAAAATTATATATAATTATATATATATATATACGATTTTATATAATTATACCTATCCGGTTCCTTATAATTATATTATTATGACTTCTGTATTGTACTTGTGTAAGTGACAACACGAGCAAAACATCAGGACGCTCCTGGCATTGTCAGAAATAAGCAGCCACTCTGCCATTAATTACGACACTGAGCCACACAGCCTTTATACACTGCGTTTTTCATTTAGTGACACAAGTCGATACATCGTCGTTCTATCTTCCTTTATATTCCATGAGTAACGAAGACAGAACAGTGCTAGTGTTGATTTATGTCACCAAATGGAAAACAGCCATTGATATTCGCTCTATTGTGCTATTTATACGTAACTTATACACTGACCCAAGGAACATGTCAAAAGTCAAGAGAAAGTCAAAATGATTTTAATTTGGCATCTTGAAAGTTAAAATGTTATTGGTTATATAATTTATTGACGTTAAGAATCAAAATAGTAGTTTGATTTTTTTGTTGACTTTGTATGTTTACTTGAATAGGAGTAACATTACATCGACATTATAATTTTCCACTCAACAATATAAATTAATATAACGTATGTTGTACACAGTTTCATTATTGAGTAAGAAATTTCTTATTCAACAATAATTATAACATTGAAGTAATATAATCCCCCCCCCCCCAATTTCTAATAAGTATTTTTTACTTGGATTATAATGTCTCATTAAGTATTTTCATAGCATTTACTATAACATTTACAATAAATATTTTATAATATTTGTAATAAATGTTTATAATCTGTGTACTCTAAGACTACAAAAAATATTTACAAAATATTTAAAATAAATCTTATATTTATAAATATTTTGTAAATATCTTATAAATATTGTGTGCTGTCTGGGATGTTACTGTTACGAATAAGAGAGCATCATATACAAGAGTAAAAGCAAGAAAGAATCACGAAGCTTCAAAATTCATATAATTATATTTCGTTTTGTAACTCTTTTTCCGAGAAAGAGAAAGAAAATTAAATCATTTTCAGTTCCTCAGACTTATTGTGGGTAAGGAATCAAGAAGCGGAAGGGAACGTGCAAGACTTATATACTTATAAATACAAAAGTACAAGCGCATGCATATATAAAGCGTGTGACAAATTGACATATTCACGCAGCAAGACGTAACGGACGTTATGACGCAACATAAGGCAATGACGTAAAGCATAACGCGATTTGACGCAATTTGACGTAATAGTTAGGTCGAAGATCTGTTACGTGCATGCAAAAAACGAGCAAAAACGAAAGTGCGACGCAAGCGCTGATCGCGACGTCAAGTCGTCAAGTCGATCGTCGTCAAGTCGATCGACGTCAAGTCGTCAACGCGATCAACTTCATCAAAATCTGCGAGGAGCATAAGCGTCAGCTGCGGCCGAGTGAGATTAGGGAATGGAGATCATGGTTCACGCGGCGGATACTATCCTTAATATGAAGGGAAATCGTATACCGCGCGCTCCGTCCGTTCGCGCTCGCGCGGACGAATTCAATGGACTGAATGGACGCAAAGCGCGCGCGCGCGAGAGCGTTTCTGTGAAAAAAAAATCAGTTTTTGGGGGGAGAGAAAAGAAAAGGGGAAACGGGTGCCGACCGCCGACACTGCCAACTGCCGCCGATGAGCGGGGTTGCGAATCGCTACATTCGCTACGCTTACGCGGATTACCGCCGTTCAATCGAAGCCGCGAATTATGACGCTGACTTTGAATCGGTCGTGACGAGTCTCATCCGTCTCGTAAGTATACTTTTCAAAAAAGTTCGGAACGGGAGGAGGAGTAGACCCGCAAAAACTTCGCGTTCGTGGTGGACACGGCGTCGATTAAGTGTCGGGATTTGATTGCCCGAATTAACTGACTAACCTAGAAATTGTACCCTCTCCAACCGAGTTGATTCCGATTTATTCGCCTCACATTGTGTTTATGTGACCTTGCGGTGAATGAACGGACAAAGCCTCGTATTCCGCAATCATGAAAATTCATCCGTTCGACCGCGATCAAAGCCGCGTTTCCAGGCCATTTTTTGAATTATAGAAGATCCTGCATTGACTGTTCATACCTGTTGACATGGTGAAACTGGCATATTCGTCACTCTCCAAGCTCGCGTCCACAGACATAATGACCAACGTATGTCGGAACAATATGATAAAACCCACCTTATCTGAAGTAAGTTGTATTACTTGACTATTATGCAATTGAAAAAATAATATGATTGCTATGTTAGATAATAATGTTTGTAGCAAAAAGTAATTGTTTAATTAAAAATATGTACTGCTAATAAGGGTCAATAAATTAAAAATATCAAAAAGAAATAGGGCTACGAGCCGTAGGTCAATCAACACTGTTTGAATTAATAAAATAAACATAAACATAACACAATAAACTTTAATAACTGCCGGCAATAAACAATACAAACGATCCCTATCAGATCATTATCAATGTTGGAGATGAATACAAAAACAAAGAAAATATATAGAATTAAAAATTAGAATTTCCCTCTCATCTCGTAGTACTTCCGCTAACATATTGAAAATGTACGATGCAAAATCAGTAATGTGTTTAATTATTGTGTGTGTGTGTGTGTGAGTTATGTGTATATATATTATATAAAAATTTACAATACTAATTGAGACTCATATGGGCTTTGTTATTTGCAGGTATTACAATCAGATTCTGTGAAACGGCTGTTTAATCAACCGGACCTTATTATTAAGACGATCCCTTTTACACCATTTGAATCCGACAACTCATTTTGGCATAAAAAGAATGGTATGAATTCAGTATCAAACCGTACAACAGCATCTGAAATATCGATATTCCCTGTCGGAACAGTAGATGAAGAAAAAGAAGATGCCAATCTTCTACCTTCAAAAATAAAGCACAAAAAGTCGGAAATTGCTTTATTACCTATTGAAAAGAAATCATGTGGTCATTATCAGCCATGCGAAAATATTATTTGTGACGTGACAGTACAGCAGTATGTGGATAAAGATTGTGTGTCACCAATGTTAGCGTTGAGCATAGAAGAAGATGAGATAAATGCACCGGTTGAAAAACACTGTAGGAATAAATATTGCGATGCATTAAGCATCGATCATAATCGTTGCCGTCGGGCATTAATAAAATTATATAGATGTGACAGTTCATATATGTGTGATATTTGTGGAAGAACATTTAAGAAATGGATATCTCGGATACATCACAGGAATTGTAAAAGAAAGAAAGTGTACATTCATAACGATGTAGACAGATTGCATTTAATGAAGGAGAGGATGCGCATGCGAGAGTTGCAGATTTTAGAAATTGCGAAGATGAAGAAACGCGATTATTCAGATCCCAACAAAGTGATGGAGACACTTTGGAAAAATGAGGAGTTGATAATTATTCCGCAAAAAGCATCTAGTCAACCAAGTGTCAGCATGACTTTGCTACCTAGCACTCAATTAATCAGCACTAATGCTCAACCTATCATAAATAATTCGCAGATAACTAAATCTACGAATACCTTCGGAAGTGAGTCTATCACGGTTTCATCACAAAACACCGTAATTTTTTCCAACAACACGTCATGTTCAGAAAACAACATAAAATCGATAGGTCAAGTAAGATTTTCAAATTTACAACAAAATTCCCATTTGGAATCTACTTCTGTTACGATTCCAGCTCAAGCTCAAACTCAAGTTCCAGTTTCAACTTCAACTCCAGTTCTAACTCTAACTCTAGTTCCAACTTCAGCATCGGCTACAGTTCCAACTCCAACTTCAGTTCCAACTCTAACTCTAGCTCTAGCTTCAAATTCAGCTTCAGCTTCAGCTTCAACTTTAGTTCCGTTAACTCTAACTCTAGCTCCAACTCCGGTTCCAGCTATAACTCAGATTTCGGCTCCCAATGTTACCACTTCTGTATCTACTTCGATTGTACCTCCGAACAAACCATGTATTCGTCTCGCAGTTCCACCTCAAACTACGTCTGTTCAGCCGTTAAACAACTTAAGTGTATCATCATCACACATTGCAACGACTACGGCAATTCAGCCTAAAACGTTCCTTACGCCGATACGCGTAGTACCTATAGCCAATTTGATAAGCCCGCCGTCGTTGTTACATCGCACGCAAGGCATCCCTAAGTTCTGCATTGTTGCAGAAAATGTTACGCCGGTGACCACTCCGAATTCACCGTCTGTTCAACCTACTGTTGCAGCTGTCAGTACCGCCACTGTGCAAGTAAATGCTCCAAAGTCTCTTACGCACGTTCCAATACCAAAAGTACACAAATCACCGAAATTAAAGAAAAAAAAGAAGAATTTTTTCTGCGTCTACTGCTCGAAAAATATCACGACTGATTGGTATTTCAAGGTTCATATCGCAAAGCACAAGGGCGAGAAACTTTTCTTCTGTAATTTTTGTGATGAATCCTTCAGTAACAATTACGATATGAAAAAACACATAACTAATCAACACACCGATCAGAAAGAACTTGCATGTGATAAGTGCAACTATACTTGCACGTCACTTGCTGCTTTCAAAAATCACATCCAAACACATGCGATAAGTAGTCTTAATAAAACAGATGTACATTCGAAAAAGCAAAAAAAATTGGAACTTTTAGAAAATAAAATAAACCATAAGTTAATTCACAATTCACACAAAAGGAAAGTAAAAAGAATAAAATACGAGGATATATCCGATAGTCAGAATAAACAGCAGCATAATAAAGACAAGCATAATAATAAAAATTTATCGGCGATTAATAGAGACAGCAATGCGAAGAAAAAAGGGTTTAACCCGTTTGTTTCCGTGAAAAAAATTGAACTTGAAAATTTCAAGCAAGACTCTCCTATTACATCGAGATGAAGCATGTAATCTATTTTAGTTTTGAGATATAAAAATATTTCGCCAAATATAATTTATTACAAGGAGTTTGTGTGAAAAGAAAATATTCGAAAAACAATCAAGGAATTATCATTATGCAACCAAAAATGTTAAATATAAAGTGTTAAGACGTATCTTGTATAGCGCATGAGTGAAGCTTACTTGAACAAAATAATTTAAAGTTCTTTTGTGGAAATATCGATTGTGCTTTTGAATTCGTTGTGTAGCCTAATGATATAAAGTGTACATAAATCTCGTCGATGCAAATATTTCTTGATTTACACGGTCACTTTCAATTACTGTGTAATAACGGTGTAAATATAAAAATCGCGACGAATTTGAATTGCCCATATTCTCTTTTCGCAAATGTAATATTTTAAATTCTACTTTTATGCAATAATTTAATGCAATTATTTGAATAAGATTAATAATATATCGGCCGTTACAATTATCGTTGCAATTATCGGTATACACTAATAATTTTTCTTTACATTCCTGCATTAAATGCAAAATATAAATTACATATCTATATACATATATAATTATAATATATGTAATATATTATATATATA